>NW_009701933.1:0-11112 GCF_000703405.1 Apaloderma vittatum
GCCAGTCTAGGATTCTATGATTCTATGAAAAAAAGGGAAATCACATATTATGAATAACTAGGAAAGTAAGAGACAACAAAAGGAAGAAAATCATTACGCCACTCCCTATATCATGCTTAGCTGGAACCTTAATCTTGGGTGCAGTCTGGTACCTCCAGACAGAGCTGAACTGAAAGAGGTTCAGAGAAATCCAGCAAGCAAGCTCCGAGGTCAAACGCTTCCACAAAGAACTTTCTAAGTAAGCTGGAACTCCGGCAGTGGAAAGACACGGCCTGCCGGCTGGCACAGGAAAGGTCTACAACATCCTGAAAGGCAGGGAGAGAGCAGGCAGCAACGCTTCACTCTTTTCCAACAGAGGAATAACTAGCAGGAGCAACTAAGTGAGAGGAGGTGTTATTTCTTACAGCAGAGCAGATTTGCTGAACGCCTTGTAAATGTTTACATGGGTTCATGCTGAGATAAGAAAAGTACCTGAAAGAGGCCCACTGAGGGATCTCAATAGACCGTAACAGACTGCAGGGAGCCTGAGAGCTGAAACCTGTGGCATGTGGAGAAAAGTATCAGGTGCCTTTTTTGACTCACTATTTAAAGTGAATTCTCAGAAAGCTTGTCCGCTCATCATCCCTCAGCACCCTCAAAACTCCAGCATTCCTAACCCTGCCTCTAAAAGGTGTGCGGTAACTACACGGCCCTTTCTGGCTTTCGCCTGTATTTTCCCATTGAATTTTCAGCTCAGTTGTGCAAGACTTTTGGGGCACATGCAATTAGAGAGTGATCCTGACCTCGCCTCCTGCTCCGCCGACACAAAGTACTTGCTCTCAGCACAGCCAGCCTGTATTCACGCCTGTTACAGAGAACAGATGTAACGCAGAGATGCTTCACCTTGATTTAAATACGTGCTTTACAGTTGTAAATACTGAGTGTAGTAAGGCTGCTGCTGTTATGCTAGTTTAAGCACACAAAGCAAGTTCTGCAGGAAGAAGCGGTGTATTTTATTATTAACAAACATGCTGCTTCATCTGCAGAAACTGTGTTCAAAAGCTTGTTTCTCTCCACATACACCAGTTACCCTCACAAAGCACATTCGCGTTCTCCCCCAGCCTCTACCTCAGTGGGACAGGTTAAACTGGAGTGATAGGAAGGGGAAAAGTCAGGCTGAACATACAGCTCTTCACGAAACTTTGTGAAATTTCATGCTTCAAAAACTTAATTGAGGGAATTTTTCCATTAAACCATAAATATTTTAAATTGAGTTCCCGTTAAAGATATACGGCAGGGAGTCAGGGAGCAAAGTCCCTCCCACTGTAGGAGATAAGGTTTAAGACCACCTGAGGAACCTGAACACACATAAGTCTATGGAATCCAATTCCAGTTGTTTCTGGGAAGATCAGGGAACAGGTCCTCCTAGAAGGTATGCTAAGGCACATGGAGGACAGGGACACGATTTGAGATGGTCAGTGTGGCTTCACCAAGGGCAAGTCTTGCCTGACCAACCTTGTGGCCTTCTATGATGGAGTGACTACATCAGTGGGCAACGGAAGACCTACAGATGGCACCAAGTCCTCTGCAAGGCCTCTGACATGGTCCTTCATGACCGACATCCTTCTCCCTAAACCAGAGAGAGATTGACTTGATGCGTGGATGATTTGGTGGATGAGGAACTTGTTGAACGGTCGTATCCAGAGACTAGTGGTCAATGCTCCATGTCTGGATTGGAGATCAGTGATAAGTGGTGTCCCTCAGGGGTCTGTACTTCATCTTCACCAATGACATGGACAGCGGGATCGAGTGCACCTTCAGCAAGTTTGCAGATGACACCAGGCCAAGCGATGTGGCTGACCCGCCTGCAGGACAGGATGCCATCTGGAGGGACCTGGACAAGCTGGAGAGGTGGGTGGGTGCAAAGATCATGAGGATCCACAAGGCCAAGTGCAAGATTCTGCAGCCGCGTCAGGGTAACCCCTGGTATCAATACGGGCTGGGGGATGAAGGGATTGAGAGCAGCCCCACCAACAACGACGTGGGGGTACTGGTGGATGAAAAGCTTGACATGAGCCAGCAGCATGTGCTCACAGCCCAGAAAGCCAACCGCATCCCAGGCTGCATCCAAAGCAGCGTGGTCAGCAGATTCAGGAAGGGGATTCTGCCCCTCTGCTCTCCTGAGACCCCACCTGCAGTTCTGTGTCCAGCACAGGAAGGACACGGCCCTGCTGGAGCGGGTCCAGAGGCCACAAAGACGATGAGAGGGCTGCAACGCCTTCCCTGTGAGGACAGACCAAGTTGGGCTTGGTCAGCCTGGTGAAGAGAAGGCTCCAGGGAGACCTTATTGCACCCTTTCAGTTCTTACAGGGGCTTATAAGAAAGATGTGGACAAACTTTTCAGCAGGGTTGTTGTGACAGGACAAGGGAAAACGGTTTTAAGCTAAAAGAGGGTAGAATTAGACTAGATACCAGGAAGAAATTTTTCACAATGTAGGTGGTGAAACAGTGGCATAGGTTGCCAAGAGAGCTGGTAGATGCCCCATCCCTGGAAACATTCAAGGTCACGTTCAAAGGGGATCTCAGCAACATGATCAAGTTGAAAATTTCTCAGCTCCTTGCAGGCAGGAATTGGACGAGATAACTTTTAAAGGTCTCTTCCAACCCAAACTATTCTATGACTCTATAAACTACCACTACTATTGTGGCCATTGTTTATTTATATATATACTTGAGGAAGTCCTTTACGACTTAAATTTTACCGTAAAAGTTCTGAATTGCTTTCAAATTCTCCTGAAGTATTCTCCAAAATATCCCTCCCAGAGACACGGATATTCAGTCCTGGACTGAACACCTTCCTTGACACTGTTCTGCAGCAGAGCAGCAAAGTTTTGTAGAACAAGTGAGACCAAGAGAAAGTCCAGAAACATTCTCCTCCAAGTTCTTCCACATACATATGACTGCACCTCCAGAAAAGAGCTTTCTATTTGTTCCTGATGATTTTAAACCTCTGTAACAAAACTTTGAAAGCATCCTCCTCACCGAAGCAGTGTTATTACAGACAGCAATGCAAAGATATTAAAACAGTCAGATACACTTGGAAGCTGAAGGTTACAATAAGCAGGAAGAGAGAATACTTTACCATGCACATGAGACTGCTGGAAACTTTTTCCTGGTGCAAAGTGGAAATTTCCAGCTACCTGCAGGAGACAGTAATCTTTCATTAAAACGTCTGAGTCTGTACAAATAAAGCAGTATTCCTGGTGCTTGGATTTTTAAATTTTTGTTTAAACATGATATACAGCAAGTTATTAATTTTCACAAGGTACAAACTCCCTCTTTTCCTCACAGGCAGTCACGCGGAAAGCCATTAATTACATGCTGATGTTGGTTATCTGCTCTATGCAGATTATATTAGTGGACATAAAAATGGAAAGAAGTAGTAATGAACTCTATTGGGAGGGAACTGACTGTTGCAGGAAATACAAAAAGGTAACACAGAAAAGGAGTGGAGAAAGCAACTGACAGGGAGAGTGAGCAGGGTGAGAAAACCCTTGATGCAATAAACATTTTGTATATGCATCCAGGAAAACAGGTTGCATGCAACAACAATGCATTAAATCTACCAAAAAAAAAAAAGGACAAAAAAACCCCCAAAAGACAAAGGTTGTTAAAATTTCATCCTGGAATCTGAAAAGGGATATGGATATTAGGTGCCAACCCTCCCTGACACTGACTAACAATCACACATGCTCTCCCCTGGGAGATGTGAATGTCCCAAGCTCACGTGCTATGTTACAGCTCCAATGTCTGTGCAAACTTGTTGCTTATATTAACTGCACACCTGATGAAAATGGAGGTGTGTAAAATTCCAAGGGCATAACAGAAATTTCTCCAGTGACAGCCACCCTTGGACCTTTGCTACCCCCAGCATTCCCTTGGAATCTTTCCTGCTCATTACGCTTCGTGACAGAGGGTCCCGTAATGGTTCGGCACCCATGTCAGTGCTCAAATTGCAACGTCTGGCTTTGTGAGTAAAAGGTTTACTTTCCAGAAGTAAAGAATGTGGTCTCCAGGAAGAGTACACAAAGATGCAAAAAAACCCCCAGAGTCTGCATAAAAATAAATAAAAATTAGCTGGGGCTGGACTTCTAGAATATGCTTGGGTATCCAACTTGCCTGTCCAAGGGTTCCGGGTTTGGTAACCCACCAAGTGACAGGGCAGTTTCAGAGTCACCTGCTACATCTCATACTACAGTTTCATGTACCAGTTGCGTAACTCACCTCATTTTGCATTTTCAGCTTTGAGAACCAACTCCAATAGTCTTGCTCCCACTGTTTTTCTAAAGGAGATAACATCTCACTCTCTCCAGCACCTCTGCTAGCAAGTTGTTGGTTACTGTTATCTCCAGCATCCACTGGTGGTCTCTATTTTAGGACTAGGAGGGCAGGTGGGACAATCTATCCGCAGAGAAGCTGCCCCTCCTCCTGCAGAAACTTTGGCAGAAAGACTCACTAGCTAGAGCAGGACAAGATATGCTTCTCCAGGCGACGTGCTACCAGCCCACACAACAAAAGAGAATCAGCTCCTTCCCACTGCTCTTCCTGACTCTCCCACTGGACCCCTTTACAGGCTTTGCTGAGCCCAGGGGTTACTGCAGAACAGTCCTGTGGACACCTAAAGCTGGAAAAGGAGAGGAATGCCCCAACTCTGCCTTGTCACGGTCATTCTAGAATGGCTTGAGTTGGAAGGGACCTTAAAGATCATCTTGTTCCAACCCCCATGCCATGGGCAGAGACATCTCCCACCAGAGCAGGTTGCTCCAAGCCTCATCCAGCCTGGTCCTGAACACTTCCAGGGATGACCATCACCATCATCATCATGCAGGTTCACATCTCTCACCTTGTTGACCTCTAGGAAACCATACACTTGGCAGCCCTCGTTCTTCTGCTCTTGCATTTTCTGGCTGAACCCTTCCCTCTTGCACTGCTCTATGCTATCCGGGTTCTTGAAGGCCCAGCCTCGCCGCCTGTACGCTTCTCGGACATCGTCACAAGTATTACAACACCTGCAAAAGCACAAGCACCATCTTACCATTGTTATCACTATAAAGAGACGCTCCAGCTCAGGACTTGAATCCCCAGTGGACTTTTCTTCAACAAAGCAATAAAGCAAATGCCAGGGACCGCACCTTGAAAGGTGACCTAATGCTCCTCAAGGAGCTCGAACTTCTTGAAGTATTTATTGAGATTTTTGGCATGAGGATGCAAGCTGTTTTACTGCAGTTTTTGAGTCTGAAGAAGGCTCTGTCTATCCATTCCGACAGCCAAATCACTCCTTGGCAAAGAAATCCGCTACACAAATGATGCCAGTGTCCCACAGCTCAGAGTATTTTGGAAATTCCCCATTGTGAACAAAGCATCTGCCTGTTTCTATTCTTCCCTTCCTCTGTCTTTATGGCAGGATGGTCAACATTGGAGGGATGGTTAATGACAAACTTTCTTCATTACTTTTCTACAGTTACCGGTTCCATGTTTTGCTGGACCAAAGAAAAAGCTGAAGGGTGGAATCATGAATCCCTCAAGATGGAAACACCTCTGGAGAAGGACACAACTTGAGACAACAGCAGCAAAGGATGACCAGAACCTGTGGATTATCACAGATCCATTCTGACACAGATTTGCAGGTCGGATAAATGAGAAACACCAAGTGACACCCATTGTTTGTGTGAGTGATAAACGTCTGGTCTTTGCTCCCATGAGGATGCAAAGCCTGCAGCAGCAGGGAGAAGGCAAAGCTATAACCAGTTTTTCTTCCAAGACAGCTCACATAACGGTGAACGCTCTGGACACCAAATACCCACAGAAAACATTCCTCAGTCAGCTGAGCGAGGCGCTAACAACACCAAGGTCGCGGGTTCGACTCCCGCTCGGGCCCCATGTGTTGCCGGATCTAGTCGAGAGGTGGCGTCCCTGGCGACAGGGAGGCTGGGTTAAATGATCTCTAAGGTCCCTTCCAGCCTAGGCCATTCTAGGATTCTGTGATTCCATTTGATGAGATGCAATCTTTGTGCTACTGCAAAGACAAGTGCAATTTGCACTGCCCTTAAACAGGCACGTAGACAAACGAGACAACCTAACTCTGAGCGTTCTTAATAATTACGAGTGCAGCTTCCAAAGGCATACCAAAACTGCAGCTGTTCTCATCATTCTCTGAACGTGTGCCCAGGAGGATTTCATGGCACTGACCTCACAGACATTTGGAAAAAAAGCCACACATGCAACATAACCATACTAATTCGAGTGCTAAGAAGATACAAAAAGGTGGAAAGGTTACCGAATATCCTCTGACTCTGCCCCGTAACAACTCTCGCAGCGGTCGGCATCCAAAGAATTTGGATCAAACACTTTTTCTTCTTCTTTGCCCAGCTCTAAGACAAAAGAGGATTCAAAGTGATGAAGCATGTCTAGGGTACTCTTGCTTTGTTCTGCACTGTGCACAGTAACTGTTCCACACATGAACACAATTTTGTGCTGAAAGCTGCATATCCCGCACCCACAGCCCACCTGAAAAGGTCCACACAGAGCCTACTGAGGTGTGAAGTAAGACCAAGAAGCAAAGTAGCACCAGTCAGCTCAGGAACACCCTCCACTGAAAGAACCAGCTATCAGTAAGCCTTGCTGGAACGCTGATCTGATGTCACTTGCACAAAAGCTCTTGAAACATTGTCTAAAGTAGACTCAAGCAGTGACTGACACAGGGCCTGTTACACAAACGAAATTTTCAGTAGCTGTCCCCTGCAGTCAGCAGTGCACAACGCTTACCCCCATCCCAGCACCTGCAGGAAACACCATTATATATGGCTGTGAAACGAGATCAGAGTGGGAATGTCCCAAGTGTAAAACTGACACCCAGTCCCCGAGGATGACAGTGGTGACAAGGCACATGTGCTACCCATTGCTCCCACGGCATTTCCAGCTTCTTTGAGACTTCACAGTTCTGCAGTGTCCGTGCCACGTGTGTGTCGTGCGTGCCACGTGTGTGCTGGACACACAGCCGCGGTACGGCTGGGGCGCAAACGCCTGGAGCTGGATGTTCCTGCCTGCGGAATGCTTAAGGACTTGTAACAGAGGAGGTCAGAGTTGGTGACAGCTGAAACCTCCCAAAGGGCAGGAGGTGCCTAGAGAAAACTCAAACAGGACTTTTGTTTGCTCAAGAACCAAACCAAGTATCTGGTCTGGTTTGAGCTAAACAGAACCAGTTCTGTTCAGTGATTTTTGCTTCTCAGTTCAGTCTCTTCCAAAAGGCTGCACTGTCTGAAGTCAGCAGCATGTTTGTACAGACAGGGTGTGCTGCCGGCAGTGATAACACCTGATGTGACAGTCACTGCCTGGGACTGGGATGCAGAAAGGCTCTGGCTGATCCTTATTCCTGCAGTGCCCAAGGCCACTGCTGGCTCTGGGTGCCACGCTGGGGGTGCCGGGTAGTGAGAGGGGGCACAGGCAAGTGAAAGGTGGCACCTCCGGGGGGTAACAGACAGGACAGGTGACCAACAAGAGCATTCCATTCCATCTATGTCACATACAGCATAAACTGAGGGATCACGAGGGTTTAGGTCTCTTTTGCTCTTTCTCCAATGGCCGGTGCCCAGGAGGACTCAACCCAACCGTCTGCCTTTGACCCCCACCCCTAGTTCCCAAATCCAGCGCTGGTGTCCAGCTCCCGCCGCTGCTGAGCCTGGAGCTGCCCCAGTGCCTCCTGCTCTGCAGCACCAGTGGGGATTGATACTGGGAGGGGAGTCAGGTTCAATAGCAAATCTCTCTATATATTTGTACATAGTTCTTTATTTTTCTTATTTCCTGATTGTTCTTTTATTATTGTTTTATTAAAGATGTTTTAGCTTTCTAACCCGCAAGTCTCTCTGCCTCATTTCCTCTTTCTTTCTGTTTGACAGGGAGGAAATGGGGTCAGAGAGTATCTGTCTGCGTTTACTGGCCAGCCCAGCCCTAACTCATGACAGTATCAGAGATCTGCAAATTCTGGAGTTAGGAATCAGCCAGCCAAGGAATTTTGTGTCTAAAATTCTCAAAAACAGTGGCTCTTATAAGAGGTGCCCTTAAAATCAGGCTGTTTCAGCTCACAAATCCTGAAGGACAGGACCTTGAGTAATAAAAGCCCTCTAAGGCTGACTATCCAGGCACTGCTGCACCGCCCTCTGTAAGCCTTGAAAAGGTGGCTTCTTGGATAATTAATGCTGGAGAAGGTGATAAGGGGCATAGTCAAACACTGCTCAGGGGATAAAATGTCATCAAGGCCATGCTTGTTGAGACTGAGATGTATAACAGGTGGACAAAAGTGAGTATTAAAGATGGTCTGTCTTTCATATTAGCCACAGAAAGGAAAGATTTTAATTAGAAAGTATGAAAAATACGCATGGAAATCAATCACTAGCCTTATTTGTCTAGTCCCATCCTTAATAGTAGTTATGATCAAGCAAATCAAAACTTTTAGGAAAATATATCCATTATTTAAGAACTGTGCAAGACTTTCTTTCTAAAGCTTGTAATTACATTAAAAGACGGTGTCAGGAAGAATAGTGCTGAATAATTGCTATAGTCTGTCAAAGCCACGATTGTCACCATCTGAACACGAACACCTGTGCAATACAGGGAGTCTTTCAAGATACAGCAACCAGTAACAGCTTTTTGAATGTAGCCAGGAGCAGCCTGCTGAGCTGTCTCAGAGACAGCCTCCAGAGGTAACGCACACAGTGTCGATACCCTAAAGGAACCGCACTACATAAAACTGCAAACAGGGCTTCTGGCTGGTCCTCAACTTGCACACAGATACGACGCATCAAATCAGCAAGCTCTGCCCATGTCAAAAGGAAAGAAACGGTACGAACCACCAACAAAGAATTCACTCATTTATTGTCGTTCAATGGAAATGAGTAAGATGACAGCCAAGCACAAAATGCAGCTACCACAGAAATCACTGAGCGACTGGGCAAAGTCTCCACATGCTGCTCCACAAATGTTGGGTATGGCTGACTAAATTTAAGGCCAATACTGCTACAGGCATCGTTTAAGTAACTGATCATCAGTCTTACGAACAGCAACTGATAACCACGGAGTTTAGTGAAGATGGAGGGACACTGACGACCTCACTTGCAACACGGGTGGTAGAAACCAAACCAGCTGTGTGCTTTTTCCAGACAGGAGAAGAAATTACTACTTTTAAAACACCTCTGCTACGTGAGATGGTTTGCTCTCTACAAGTTTCTCTTCCTCTCCATTGATTACACAAGGCGTCAGAGCAACCGGGTCATTCAGAATAAACATGATGGAGACTGGCTTTACAAGGAAGGCAAGAGGCCTACACGTGTTAACACAGAATTAGATAGAGAAAAGCTGCTTTTGTTCCCAGATGTTACACTTGTAATGCCACAGCCTCTGAATACAAAAAGGCTTCTAAGTGACACAGTAGTAAAAACACTTATTACCACATTCCTCTCACAAGGGGAGAAACTCTTGTACCTACTGGTTCTTCAGCTCTTGGCTTAGTTTAGCCTTTCAATTTCAAGAACAAAAAAGTTAAATCCGAGTGATATGAACCAACAAATTCAGTTCACACCAATAGGTAGAATTACACTGTCTCCCAGAAAAGGTATGAGGAGCTCATGTTTTGGAAAGGGAAAGTCAGGGCAGTTTTGCAACGCTTTGCCAGAATTATTTCCAGTCTGTATCCAAGCACAACACTGAATCCTAACCGGTAAAAAGGGGAAAAGATGTTTGTGTAGCCAAGCACCACACTTACTACAACTTGTAACCAATAAAACAACTAAAATATATTTGTCAGGTATGCCTTAGCACACACAAAGTAAATGCACTAAGGTGCAAGTTTAGGCTTAAGGGTTGAGTCTCTGGAGCCTTCCCTGAAGAAAGGCTCTTTCCTCTAACCAAGCCATCCCATTTGTCAGCCTACTTTGATTTAATGTCAAGTTTTACCAGAACAGCTGCCTGATTTCTGGTTGTAAAAGACCATTAACTGAGCAGCTTTATTCCTGAAATGCATTCATGAGTTCCTGAAATAATTTCGGAGGGATGAGGCAAAGATTTGCCTCACCAAAGTAGGGAGTGGTACAGGAGTTTGTCTGATCTGACGGTTTAACAGATTTGCATGCTACAAACTCTTCAAGACTCTGTGCTATTCCAATGCTCTTCAGCTGCCACCCGTTCCCGTCAATCTCCACACAGGCACAGAGCGATGGAAAGACTATGAGAGCAGCCACCCAAGAAAGGCAGAAGAGCACCTTACCATGTCTCTCAGCCTCGGGAGTCACACGGTTGCCAGCTTTATCCAAACGCTGTTTGAACAGATTGTGCTCTACATCCAGCTGCTGCTCTCCTGCGACATCCATGGCATCGATGCTCAAATCTGAAACCAGCCAGCAAGAGAAGTGGTCCATAAACACACCCTTGTTACTGCCTGTGGCAGGCTGAGGAAGCATTCAGCCACCGGAAATCTTTCAGCCAGGGAATAAGAATGTGGCAGACTAGAAGAGTGTGTATGGCTGGGCCCAAGTGACAAACAGGGAATAAAAGGCATGTTGCAACACCCTAAATTTCCTTGAAATTCAGTTTTTGGGTTGGTGTTCAAGGAAGACTGTGCTCAGTGGTCTGAGCGCAGTGCTGACAACACCGAGGTCGCGGGTTCGATTCCCGCTCGCTCCCCATGTGTTGCCTGGTCTAGTCAAGAGGTGACGTCCCTGCCCATGACAGGGAGGTTGGACTAGATGATCTCTAAGGTCCCTTCCAGCCTAGGCCAGTCTAGGATTTCTACGATAAAGCGTTATCCTGAGGGGTAATGTACTTAAGGCAAAAAGCCAAAACCAAACGCCTCAAAGCCCGTAACCATTTTCAGTGATCTGGCTCAGCCCTAACCCTCGACATACAGTCAAATCCTAAGTCCCAAGTGAACTCTGTGTCTGTTTTTTCAGTAGTACTGAGCCCTCTAACAAAGGCCAATACCATACAGAAACGTAAGCTGCTTTATACCTCATTTGTAATCTGGAAAAACAATATCTCCTGACAGGAAGCACCAGTTTAAGCGCCCAGTGGGCCTGGGTGGAG
>NW_009701933.1:11172-11376 GCF_000703405.1 Apaloderma vittatum
TTCCCTGATTCTCTTATTCTACGATCACCAACGTCTCCCCGCAGCAGCCGGCACACGGAGCCTCCCGGGCCCTTCGCGAGTACGAAAATTATCCAGAAAACTATTCAGGAGTCGGACTCACAAGCACAAGGCATATGCGGAAAGATAACGTCCAGATTGATCTTCAGTTTATCTCCCCTTGACTTGTCCACGTACAACTCGGGA
>NW_009701934.1:0-10147 GCF_000703405.1 Apaloderma vittatum
GGCCTGAACCTCGAGGGCAGTTTGTGATGGCACCAGCAGCGGCCGAAAGGGGCCCAGGGCGCTGCGGTGCCGAGGGGTGGCGCAGGGACCGGCACGGCGAGCCACCCCGGGGCAGTTCCCTCCAGACGAACGGATCCGTTATTGACGCGGGCCGCACGTCCCGAGAAGTATCCGGGCTCACGCTGTTCTGTCGTCTCTGCCTCACTTTATTCCACCTTCTTTGTTGAACTGTCTTTCCTGCAGAAAAACCTGACACAAATTTCCTTAGCAAAGTCCCTCGTTCCCTGCTCTGTGTAGCCCATCCCACGTGAGTTGCTGTGGTCTGGTCTCTGTTTCAGTGCCCTGTACGTCCCTCTGTACGTACACGTTGTGTTTAGCTTTGGTTTTACCGTAAAGATACTTCGCAGGTTACCCGAATGTGAAGCTGCTGCTGAGACACAGCCAGACTGGTTCAGGGGATTTTTAAGTCAGGTGTGTGTTGCTTCTTTGCTTTCTGTATTCCCTGCTGTAATCTTGGGAACTTTATTTTTCTCTTCAGCTACCGTCAGACCAAAAAATGAAGTAGAACAGAAGCAGCTATGTGCCTTTGGGGAGTACGTGGCTGAGATTCTGCCTAAGTATATCCAGCAAGCGCAGGTGGGTGCTGCTCGAGAAACTGTTCCTGTAGGGGGGACGGGGCCCAGTGGACACACAGCTTGTTTGTGAACTGTTTCAAGAGGTTATTCTGGGGAAGAAAGATTGTCAGTTACGTGCAAGTTAACCCTCTTCCTAAGCCCCTTTAGCTGATGTCACTACGTGTCCGCTGCGCCAGATGGTCTCTACGTGTGGGCGTTCTGCTGGATTCAGTCCTGCTGGTGTTTGTGCTCATGCCCCTTCCACTGTTTTTGTCAGGTGACCTGTTTCAATGAGCTGGAACTGTTGATCCATCCCGATGGGATCATTCCAGTTCTGACCTTCCTTCGAGATCACACTAACGCACAGTTCAAATCCTTGGCTGACCTGACTGCTGTTGATGTCCCGTCTCGGCAATACCGCTTCGAGGTAAGAGCTGCTCACGGGTGCAACGCTTGGGGAGTCTCACGGGAGTTGATGGCTGTGGGTTCTGCTGCAGCTCTGACCATGTTTTTTTCTTTCTGGCAGTGAAAAGAAAAAGAAAACTCACTCTCAAATGCTGGGTTTCGTTTTGATCTGTTGATTGTATTCAGGTCTTCTTCATGAGTCATGTTTTCTAAATCTTGCATAATTTTTCTTGTGCTTCTAAGGACTAAAGTGATAAGGTACTAGAACCTCAGTTGCAATAATGTCTTTTAGTGCCCAGCTCTGAAGTGCTGGATGGGTTTCCGCTGATTAGGAATATTTGAAATAGCCTTTGTGGGCCTTTGTTTAGCCGGTACTGTACTGCAGAGAGATCCAGCAATGCCGTACGAGACCAATGCTGGCTTTTACTCTGCTGCAGATTGTGTACAATCTCCTGTCTCTGCGGTTCAACAGTCGGATCCGTGTGAAGACGTACACCGACGAGCTGACCCCTGTCGATTCAGCGGTGTCTGTGCACAAGGCAGCAAACTGGTATGAGAGAGAGGTGAGTGCCAGCTTACTTGGGAGCAAGGCCTCTGTGGATTGGGCTGTGTTTTCCTGATCAAACCGATTCCCAGCGCTCTGCGGAAGAAAGAGGAATGCGTTTCCCCGGCTGCCTTTTCAGAGTGGGGGATAAAAGGGTGTTTAATGCGCTTTTGAATGCGCTTCTGTGTCAGTTTAGCTGGCACGGCACAAAGCCAGGCATGTAACTGAAATTTTTTGGATGTAATATGTGAAGGTTTTGGGATTGTGGTTTTTTTCCAATCTAATTCAGCTTACCTGGCTCCCTTCCATTTAGGTTTGGGACATGTTTGGTGTTTTCTTTGCCAACCACCCCGATCTAAGGCGAATCCTCACGGACTATGGGTTTGAGGGCCATCCCTTCCGAAAGGACTTTCCGCTCTCTGGTTACGTGGAGGTAGGACATATGCTCATGTCTAAAGTCATCAGATCTCTCCAACGCTCTTACCTGAGTTTCAGTACAGAGAAGTGACTGCTTTACAATCCTTTGTTGAAAAGACAAGAAAGAAGATGCAGAATAGCACCAGAACAGAGTGGATGCGCAGTGCTAACCTTTCTGTTCTAACAGTATTTATAATAATAAAAGTTGGTATCAGATTCTTGCCTGTATTCCAGAGGAGGTGTATAGATCTCCTGCATGGAAATTCGAAGTCATCACAAAGTCTCATCTGTAATAAGACAGCCTAAGGCCAGAGACATTTAGCAAATTTCATGTGCTGTATACCGAGAAAAATAGAAATAGGAGCAAATCCTGCAAGTGAAGACCAGGCAGCATCTCCTGAGCTTTGGTTTGGAGATCTGGACTGGCACAGCGAGGATTAAGCAGGAGGATTAAGTCAGAAGTGTCTGGTGCTCACCTGCGTTTCACCCCGCTTGTCTTTTTGTCCCTTGTTCTGAGTGTTGTACTAAGAAGCACAACTAAAACAAACTGGCATATTGCAAAGATTCACAAGAGTAGTCCCCAGCTCTGCCGGGTGGACAGGCCACCTCATTTCAGTGACTCGGGGGAAGTTCCTCTGTCATCTGACACAGTAAATGTGTTAGTCCATGTGGCCCTTGTGTGGACTGTAGGCTGGGCATTCAATAAGGCAGGACACCTGAGGTACATGGTGGCAAAGAGGAGGGTTTTTCTCGAAAGTCTGGAGGTCTTGGTGGCACCTGGAGGGCTTTTGTGTAACAGGGAGAACTGAAGCTGTGCCAGAGGCCTGTGGCTTGTCCGTGCTGTAAGAAGTGGGGCTGCCTGTAAGCAGAGGTGGCTCTGGGTCACTGCTGTGTCCACCTGATAGCAGAGATGCTACGGGGACTGTATGAAAGTGTCCTTTGCGTTGTTCTAGGTGCGGTATGATGACGAAGTGAAACGGGTCGTGGCGGAACCCGTGGAGCTATCTCAGGAATTTCGCAAGTTTGATCTGAATAGTCCTTGGGAGGCGTTTCCAGCCTATCGTGCAGCTCCAGAACCCCTGAAAATAGAAGCAGGAGCCAAGAAAGAAGATGCAAAATAGCAGCAGAACGGAGTGGATGCGCAGTGCTAACCTTTCTGTTCTAACAGTATTTATAATAATAAAAATTGGTATGAGAGTCTTGCCTGTTGCAGTCACACGAACAATGTTGTTTTCAAACTAGATGAAAAGCAGGAGGTGAGGGATGCTAATTTACAGTCCTGGTAATCCAAGTGGTAGATGTTTATCTGCTGCTTTGGGTCGTAAGACACTGGGTTTGTCTTGTTGGTTTGCAAATTGAGTGGAGTCCTGGCCTTCCCCGTGGCTGCAGGCACAAACCATACCCCGAGCGCTCGGAGGAGGTAGTGCTGGAGCAGCGGTGGCACCGCGGTATCTCGGCTCTGAGATAACTGTTGGGAAGACCCTAATAATACAGTAAACAGGCAGAGCTTTTGTAAATACAGTTGTTATTAGGACAACACAAGATGTACCTGGATCCAGACAAAAACAATTGTGGAAATCTCTGTGTCATTTACTTAGGAGTTAGGTTAATGCCTGTTCTGGCGGGAGAAGGAGTTGCAGGTAACCTCTCACATGCTGCTCCCTCCTGCTGACTCTTTCTTTACCATCAAGCAGTCTTTACTCTCCCCGGCATCCTCAGATTGTGCTTTTTCCCGCAGCCAGAAATATCTCCCTTCACTTGTCCCACAGGCAAGAGCCTTTTTGTCACTGTTCCAGTTATTCTGAGATAATGTAAAATGCAATAGCATTATCACTATCTGCTCTTGTGGAAAATTCAGCTCTCCAAAAATGCTGTTTAAAAAAACCCCGTAGTTTTGGCCCACCCACCACCTGTTTGAATGGGATTTCATCACAGCAGTCATCGGTTAATGATGTCCCTTGTGCTTAGTCCAGAAAATGCCTCATGCAGCTCCGCGTCAGAAAGCTGACTGACCTCATGAAGAACTGAAAACTACCGTGCAAGAGATTTGATAAAATAATTCACGGGCTGTTTGTAGAGATTCCCTAAAGCACTGCTTAAGCTTTTATACTGTGAAAGCGCTAATTAAGGAAGGGGTTTGGGGGAGGTTAAGAGTATGGGATGAAGGAAGAGATAGGACAAGAATAAATTCAATTAAGCAAAAGAAAGGGACAACCACTATATGATTCTATGAAGTACTGTAACTAGACTGTAATCTGTTTTTGAGAATAAAAAGCTGAACTGTATGGTAAGAATTGGGTTTCATGTTTACTTCCACCGAAGCCTTGTAAGCATGGGTTTCTTAAATTTATTTTTTTTTTTAATTTGTTTCAAGTTGCCGTGGCTGGTGGTGTTTAGGATGTGACTCAGAACAGTGTTCTCTAGCCAAAGTTAGTAGCATTTATCACTTACCTTAAAAGTTACATCTCTTTATGGAAAAGGAAAGAGAAGGGAATATAACTCAGCAGAAGTTTGGGGGTTTATGCAATTCTTAGCCCCACTTTGAGTCTGCCATGAATTTAGCTGGTTAAACAGAAAATGCACTTTTAGTCCTTCCTACAACATACTCCACAGCTGGTTCTGTTTTCTGTGGCAGCAGCTCTTTTTGCATGCTGATGCCTATTGCACAAGACAGAAAAGTTCCTGGCAGCACTTCTGTTACCGTGAAAATCCTTCCTAGAGCACATTTGCCCCCACAATGCTCTCCCTCCCCCATCCCAGGTTGCTTGAGGCATTGTGCCAAGGCTCAAGCTCTATGTATCATAAAAGATACGTATTTCCCAGGACAATAAGTCCGAAGACTGATGGTAGCAGAAACAGAAGGAAACCTGCCATTTGAGCATCGTGTTTGTGCAAGAGGGAGCCTCTGGCTGACATAACATCAAGGCATGTTAGACGCAATGCCCTGGCAAAGCGAGGCAGCGGGCGAGGTTTGCTGAAGAACACACACGCTGGAAAAGTAGCCGGCCCCATGGCCTTGGCTCCAGCGGGTCTTGACTTGCCGACGGACCCAGATTCTCCTTAGAGAAGCCTGCGAGGTTATGAAGAGTGCCAGCTCCAGACCTGGACGAATCAGCCTGGGGCACAAGGGGTTACAAAAGAGCCTCACAAGGTAACCGGTGCTGGACCCCCACCTCCTCCGCTGCTCCAGGGGCCGTTCTTGCCCATGGAGCCTGCTTGCTCCGGTCCCTTGTGCCTGCTGGGTACTTGCTTCATGCTGGGCAAGGCTGTGGTCAGCTTGGTCACCAACAAAGCTGTCTCCCAGACCTTTTGTCCCTGTCTGGTCCACACTGCCAGTCCCCACGAAGCCTGTTTGGCTGGCCTGGATTTCCCAACTGTGGGAGGATGTTGGATGAGATCTAAGTCATATGTAGCTTACAGAAGAGAGATTTTCTGGTACCAGGAGACAAATAAATGTTAGGTGATGACTCACAGTCACCATGTAGAGCTTCCCCAGCTGAGTAGGTTTTGCTGGTGTTTTTCAGAGCTCTGGCATTTCTCCCTACAGCTGGGGAGCAGGCTCTCCTCACTGAGAATGTGGCTATTGCAGGGTATCCACCTGCACCACAGTACATGACCTGTGCAGGTCTTTAGAACTGACCTCCAGCCAAAATCCAGATGGAGATTTCAGCTGGGCCTTGCTCTCCTGCAGAACAGAGCTTATGGGCCTCTGAGGGACAATGCCCTGCATCCCGTGACATCTTCTGCAAGTTGTGTGAGGTCTGAGCAGGGTGTCCTGTGTAGCAGATGCAGTGGGTCAGGGCCATCCCTGTTGCTGCCACACAGCCCACTACTCCTTCAAGCAGTGCATGCTGTTCACAAACTGAAAAAACAAGAGCAGGAAAGCATTTGCATAAGGACCAGCAACACCATACCTGGAAAATACCAGTGTACCAGTGGAGGTCCTGTCTGGTTCCAGTCAGTGCTTCACTCCTACTTCCCTCAGGGTTTTCTTCCTTCTTCCCCTCTAGTGACTCTAGTGACACTGAGAGTCATGTATGTCCTTCTTCCTTCCTCCCTCTCCTCAGCCTTCTCCTCATCTTCCTCCCCTGAGCACCTGCCTGACAGACCTAGGCTGGGGACTGTGGACACCCAAGTTCTGGGCAGGATGTTCAAAGCAAGAGATTTCTCCCATTCTCTAAGCAGAATTTCCCTTTCATGAAGACGCTGCCTGTCGCCCTGCAGTCCCATCGCAGAGAACCCTCCCTCTCCAGAAGGCTCTTCTGGTGCTGTATTATCCACACTCTGCCCCGTGATCACCATCCAGACAGCTCCTGCCATCTTTGGTCCCTCACATCTCGTTCCCATTTCCGACCTTCCTTCAGGAGGTCATGGCGGAAACGACAAAACCACTCAAGGTGCCTCTGCAGAAACTTGATGTCCTATTCTGAAACTGCTCCCGTGACAGCCGGTGTGACGGCGGGAGGGCAGAGGCGCAGGGTTGTCCACTTCAGCTGCGAATACCTGGCAAGAACCAGACCCCTCCAGGAGGAGCAGGTGCACCCACCAACATTGCAGTCACACACACAGCGACGGCGTGCAGCTGGGAGAAATCCAGGCTTGTTTCTGTGCACCACAGAGCTACCACTGCTTTACAAACAACTGCGGTGTGTGTTTATCGCTCTGCAGTTGCCTTTCTGTGCAGGACAGTGAGGTAATTCTGCAAAATCCGCCCGGCTCCAGGCAGCATCTACTGCTGGTGCTCATTGCCCAGACATCTAAGCACAGTCTCAGAGCCCCCTGGCCTTTCCAACACGGGGATCCTTCTCTAGGCTCTTCAGCTGCAAGCTGTTCCTAGGAAATGTCCCTGTTGACAAAATCATACACAGCCTTTGCAGATGTTGGCCAAAATCCCAGACTCCTCCCTGTGTCACGAGCTGCATGCTAAAGGGAGGCTGCGTGATAGCCCACGAAGCGCAGGGTCTGCCAGACAGAGCCATGGGCACACTGAGGGTCCCCCGGGGCCGCTGGCACAAAGCAGAGGGCACGCCAGGCTCCCTGCACAGGTGGGTCACCAGCACCTGCCTCCTGAGTAGCATGCAACTCACAGCTTAACAACGGTCCCTTCCAACCCCTAACGTTCTATGATTCTGTGATCTCACTCCAGAATAAAGGGATGCAGCTAAAGTGCAAGCAGCAGAAATAATGAAAACTGAGAGAAGTGTGGCCTGACTTGAAGATAGACAAGGCTGTGACGGAAATACGGGTCTTGTTTTGATCCGAACTAGGGTTACGAAAGGCTCAGGGTATCGAGGGCCCCTCCTCCCACGACGAATCTGGGGCTTGTGCCTCGTGCTGCTTTTCTTCACAGCTGGTGCAGGTCCACACATTGCCAGGTATATCTACAGACCCTGGAAGTTCTAGCGAACACGCTGCTCTGCACGCCGACGGCTTACGGACAGTAGCACCATCCCTGCTCTCGGTAAACTGTCTGATGGCAGTAGCCACTACAAACGGACACCCTACAGCTTTGCTGAGAAAGGTAGGCCTCTCAGTCCGCTGCCTCACTTTCCTAGGTAGATTTCTTTCCCTCTTTAACATGAGGGAGGTGATATTATTACTTATTTATACGTATGATTGCATATTTGTATAGCCCTGGCATCCTAGAGCCTGTGGGAGAACCCAGGACCGTACTGTGGATAGAGAGCAGAAACACTGAGCAGCTCAAACAGGGGATGGGCACTTGTAACAGTGCAAAGATGTGTGGAGAACAGACACCTGCTGTGAAGGGCATCAGGTGAAGTTTCATCCGCGTGATTCAAAACATTTATGGCAGACCATGCTTCAGACAGGAGCCCTGTCACAGAAGAGGAGGATGTCTGGCTCCGATCCTTGCTGTTTGCTCAGTCAGTACATTGAGTACTCCCTCCGGGAGGTTTGATACAGAACTGAGCAAGTGTCATTTCTTCTGCCTGCTTGTATATTTTGGCTGATACTGCCCTTCCACGAATCCGCACAGACTGTGGGCCTTATCTGTTTGTGACATTCTGGGATTGTTTACAGATTTTCAAACTCAGGAATAAGAAAAACTGAAAAGGAACCCAAGGAGCTGAGCAGAATTGTCAAGCAGATGGGACAGAGGTGGAAAGGACCAGGAGGTCCTCCCTTCTTCTGAGGCTATCAGGTGTATGGAGGCTTGTTGCAACTTGGAGCTCCCTATACAAACTGCAAAGGGAAATCAGTCTTTGGGAAAGAAGCTTAAATAATTCTGCCAAAAATTCACAGCAAAGTTGTCCAAGTTTCCAAACTATGATGGAAAATATCCTTTGGGGTCAGCAAGCTGAACTGCAAGCCCTTCCCAGGACTGCAACCAGAAACACAGAAGGACGGATCTGTTCCAGCTGCGGTTGCTGGGGCCAGCAGCAGCAAGGAAAGCCGCCCCAGCGAGCCGCCCTCGCTTCCCCCGCGGCACCATCCCCGGTGGGCAGCGATGGCCCCGATGCTGCTCAGCGCCTGGCTCACCCTCTGCGTGTCTGCTGCATCCCAGCAGGTGACAGGTAGGACGTGCCTTTGCCAGCGAGGTGGCTGCTGGGCTGGGTTTGCGGTCCCGCTGTGCCAGGGCACGACGCTTTGCTGGCCTCTGCAATCTGGGCCAAGCGCTTCAGCCGGCCGTGCCGAGAGCTGGAGCCCCAGCAGGGCTGCTCACTGCGGGAGGCTCTCGGACCTGCCTGCAGGATGAAGAGCCGGTGACGGGGAGGGTTTTCTTGGGTCTCCACTGAAAAAGTCTGCTCCTGGAATAGAGTTTGTGGATTGTCTAGATGCTTTCTTTGGGGGAAAAAATTCCCTGTTAATGAGAAACTAAGTAAGTGACCATTTTCCCATCTGCAGAGGATATTTATGTTATTATTTCACTACATTATTTCTTACGCTTTTGTTTTACTCTACTCAAAAACTAAACACTGCATCTATTTACGAGATGGTTAGTAATAACAGCAGTTTGGTGGCTCTTCAACAAATTCCCTGAGCTGCAGCCGATCAGACGACTCTCAGTAGAGGGATCTGTTGGCAGAGACAAGCCCAGCAAAGAAGTTTTCAGATGGTGCAGTGTTTGTACCTGAGTTAAAGCCTTGCTGGCACATCCGTGGAGGAGTCGGATAGAGCAGCTGCATCGCTGTTTGCACCCCGAAGCTACAGGCTGGCTTGGACCAGGGAGCCTGCAGCTGCGTGGAGAAGCAAAACTCCACAGCCTGGGGCTGCCAGGGAGAGTCCTCAGGCAGCTCCTACATCTCCCCGAAAAGCTTTAATCATGAGTGGAACGTTGGAAGCAGGATTTGGTAGCAGTCATCACGCTCATACAGTGTTAAATCTTTCTTCTAGCCTTTATAAACACCTGCTGGCCTTAACTCTGGAGTGCTCAAATTCCCCCTCTTTTTTATATAAAAAGCCCTCATCATGTAATTGTTCGGGGTTTTTTAAAATGTGTTGAAGAGTTTTGTATTTTATACAAGCTTTTTCCATTTCATGTTCCCTGACCTAAAGGACGGGTCTGTTAGTCGTACACGGCAATGCTGATCCAACACGCAGAAGGGGGAGGACGCAGCCTCCCTCCCGCAGCCCTGGGCTGGGGCTGCTTGGCTCTCCTTTCTCACCGAGGAAGAAACAACAGAGGCAAAATCAATGCAGGAAGTTAAAGCAGGACACATGAGAGTAAATAAAGAGGAAAGGCCACGGTCTTGTGCTACTAAATTCTGCCTGGTGCCCTGCAGGTGAAGGTCATCGCAGGAGGGAGTCTGCTGGCCCAGAGGACGCTGACGTCGTGTTGGAGGTCTCCTGGGCGCTGGGGGCCCGTGGGATGAGGCGCCCTCGGTGCCCGCGCTCTCACCCACCCGCACGTAAAAACCCGCGTGTCCTGCTTGGCCTCGTCCCCACAAACACCTCAGCTGTGCCCCGGCAAACCCTCCTGTGGGTGCCAGCCAAAGGGAACTCTGACTCCCCTGGGATGCTGGGGGCGGCCGCTCCGCCACACACAGGGCCGGGCCGAGGGGCTCGAGGGGTGCCGGGGGGAAACTGAGGAGTGGGGCTGTCCAGAGCAGGGGCGTGGGGCGGGCGGAGAAGGACAACGAGCGGGGCTAGGCCGGCCCTGGGCAGGGAGGCAGGGAGCGGCCACCCCGGGCCGGCTCCAGGGGCA
>NW_009701934.1:10387-16945 GCF_000703405.1 Apaloderma vittatum
TCCGCGTTATAGAGGACGACGTTCCTAAAGCACCGACAGAGATCGAGCAGCACCTGAGACATTATTCCCAGACAGACACCCCCCTGCCCCCAGCGGAGTTTGACCGCCTGCTCTTCACCGGCGTTTACTGTGCCCACCGGATTCGCTCCCAGCAGGGCCTGGATAAAAATCTTTGGATTCATTTTTTCTCTCAGCTGGTCGATGAAATCTTTCGTGACCTGTGCAAGGGGCTCTGCCCTGCAAACACCACCCTGCTCCTGACTTCCTGGCCCTGGAAGGAGAAGCCGACGCACTGGGCGTCCCTGAAAGGCTTCTATCGTTCCAGCCTGGCCAGGACCGAGGGAGAGGCTCCAGGAGGGAAACTGCCGTAGGGAAGGACACACCAGCCTTCAGCTGCACCCTTGGCCGCTGGCAACGCTTGCCGCCCTGCTCTGGACTCTGTGCAAATACAGCTTTTTGTCCTGCTTCCCACATCGCGCTGGCAGCCTTCTGAGGTGTTATTCTTAAATGAAGTAGGACACAAATATGAAGCACGTTTCAGCCTCTCCCGGGGTCTTCCTGCATTTGTTCTCCGTGATTCCCGCAGTCTGTGTGGAAGGGGCAGTGCTGCTCAGACGTGTCCTCTGCCTTCACCGGGAGGTGCCTTGGCAGCTTTTCTCCAAGTTGTTCCCTAGCTGACTTCACTTCAGATCATTCGGCCCAGCCTCCTTATATTCCCCTCGTGGTGTCAGCCAAACACACCATCTTTTCTCCTCTCCAGTGACCAGCTAAGCAGATTTTGTTGTTTCATTATGTAGGTCACATTTAATTTCAGCTTTCTGCTAATGTGGCATCACATTCTATGTGTCGATAGTAATTTCCCACCTCATGTATTCATTTTTCTCTAAAAAGCAACCTGAAAATGTATCTATTCCATGAAGCTTTCTAGTATTTGCATATCATATTTACACATGTACACTGCTTTGCGTCGGTTATCAGTCTGGAATATACTTCCTTAAATCTCATTTAAATTCCTAAGGATTGTGACCTAGTTATTTCTTCAGCAGATTTTACCTCTTCTGTGAAGTTTTTTTTTGTGCAGCTACAGCACTTTACAAGCCAAACATAATAAACACACCATCTCTGTCCTCAAAATCAGAAATGCAATTATTTTCTAGAAAGAGATAATTAACATTTCCCTATCTTACACATTGAAGTGTGGAATAAATATAATTATCTACGCCGAAGAGTTTTGATTTTGTTGTGTGTTTGTTTCTACTAGGTTTCCCACTGCTACTATAGACACATACATTTTGAACACTCATTGTATGTGCTTAGATGCTTTCTACCAACATACTCATGATTTCCACGCTCAGCAAAGGAGGCCTGTGGGAACTGCTAGCTTTTGACCCAGTTAATCTTCTTCCAAACTGTTGTTGCCCAACAGATGGAGAAGAGAAACAGCGAGGCAGGAATAAGAAGCCTGGAAGCAAGATGCCACAGCGAATGGTTTTAGAGGTCAGGTTAGGGCGATGGCAGGAGAAGATGGATTTACACACTTCATAAAGCAGGTTGGCTGCTGCTTGCCTTTTGGGTCTGGGTTTGTTGTTTGTTGTTGGGTTTTTTTCCTCAAAAAGGATGTAGGAATTAAGATTTCCATTTTTTTGAAGAATAACTCCAGTAAACTAGCATGCCACTTGATGTTTTTCTATTCTTACGCTGTTTTTTTACACATCTCCAATCTCTATCCTCTATCCTCTTCCCAAATATGCTTCAGGTCTTTAATATCCTGGATACGTATGCAGCGACGGTGGCAGAGAGTGCCTGCAGACAAGTCCAGTGCAAGCAGAAAATATCATCAAAAAGCTGAGCTGGGATAGCACCAGTGCATGAACACACTGTCTCGTGGAGAATATACAGCCTGACCTGTATGAAGGTGTGGAGAAAGGTTGCGGAGGTCGGCTTGTCAGCTCAGATGCAAATACACTCTTTTGAACTCAGGATTTTGTTAGGATGAGTTTCAGATCGTTGCTCTCTCTTGAGCGGATTATAAATTAAACTCAAGTGACGTCCCACAGTCCTGTGCATGCTTAAGATGCACTTTTGCAGTTAAAGTATTTTGGGCAGCAAGCCAGCGTTCAGCTCAATGGAAACAGGACCAGCTGCGTTATGATGAAGCCTCCAGCCTCCTGCTCCCCTGCCACCCCCCTGGGTGGATCTGCCATCAGTCCCAGCTGGCCCATAGGAACACGGCTGTGCCCTCCGCAGCCACCCCAGTGCCTCCCCGGCAGCTCTACGTCTTGGTGGAACACCCTGTGTGAGAAACCGCTGGGACACTGACGCTGAACATCCCAGCCAACGGTCCCTTTGACCCCGTTTGCGCCAGGTTAAAGATCGGCGCGGCAACACGTGTCCTGCCTTCACTGCCCTTCTTTCTCTCCTGAACCCCTACCTCAGCTTGTGACAAGCACACAAATTTCACATCAAATTCCAATCTGAGAAAATGTTACACCTTTTGTATTTTTATTACATTCATTTTCATTACATTTATTCCCTCCCCAGATACACAAACCAAGTCACAACATCCTTTCTTTTCTGGATGCTGGGGATCTGCAGTAACATTGCGGCAGTGGTTCTCTGACCCTCCGCACCTCACTACCCTGCCCCATCCCTGCCCCAAAACTACCTCATGCTTTACGCTTAAACACCAACACAGGACACACACGTACAACCTGTAGAGACCTCTCTACGGGGGAATGGCAGACGCAGCAGCGGCCCTGCAGACAGGGCACAAGCGTGCAGAATACGGAAAGCACTGGACACACGATGGCATGCTCGAAGCAAAGGACAGTATTCGAAGAGGAGCTGCACCCAAGTTCACGGCACCTTGGCTTTCTTACACATCCGCACTCAATTATTCAGCCCCTGGGGTGAGCCGGCACCTGGAAGCCGCTTTGGCTGAGCCTCTGGGTAGATCAGGAAGCCAGTGAAGGTGATGTACTTGCCGTGGTTGCTGTAGGCGCCGTAGCCATCGTGCTGATGGCTGTAGAGCCAAACCGTGTCCCCGTATTGCAGAGGCAGCATGATACTCTGGCTCTGCATCTCCCGCCTCTTGGAGTGGTTGTCATCATAGATCATGGCCTGCACCTCGTTGTGGTTCTTCATAAGTTTCACTGACATAGTCTTAAAGGGCATTTTGCCAATGGTGAAAGAGAAATAGTATGCGCCGGGTATACGGCAGGAGAAGATGCCAGTGGAGGAATTGAAATCTTTTCCAATGTTCACAAACTCCGTGTCAAACGTGATTGGCTCATGCTGGGTTTGTTTGTCATCGGTCCCCAGAAGGCTTTGTGAGCGGGCGACAGAAAACGCAGAGCGAGGGTCTTGCTGCCTGTTCGGTTGGTCGGACAACACGTGGTGCTGTGGAGCCTCATTCTGCTCTCCGGGAAGCGGCTGAATAGTGTGACGGTGTGGCCCCAGCTCTTGAGAGCTAAGAGCATTCTGGAAGAAGGCAGAAGTGTCTGGATAGATTAGGTAGCCCATGAAGGGACCCACGTTGCTGTAAAGAGCGTACTTGGGATCTCCATGTAAGCGCAGCCAAACGGTGTCACCGTAGTCAAGCTGCAGCATGGCACTCTGGCTGGCTACCTTACGCTCCTTGCGGTGGTGTTCATCATACACAATCACTTGCACCTCGTTCTTGTTTCTCATCAGCATGACAGACAGGTTTTTCTTCGGGTATTTCCCGACAGTGAAGGAGAAGTAGTAGGCTCCAGGGATCCGACAGCGGAACAATCCGGTCTTGGGGTCGAAGTCATTGCCGATGTTCACGTACACTTTGTCAAAGGTAATGACCATTTCAGAGCTCCCTTCCATGCTGCTGGTTCTGGCCACAGAGAATGCAGAGCGAAATTCAGTACTGGGGTCTGCTGGGAAGCCATCTGCAGGCAGAAGAATCATGCAGAAAAGGAACCCAAACAGGATCTGAACCTTCAGAGTCATCATTGTACCTGAAAGGAAGAAGAAGTGTATTTTAGCACGAATCCCCTTAATTTCCAGCTCACACTTCAGTTGAAACCCAGATCCGAATCTCGCTACAAAGACACAAAGGTCTATATCCAAATACTGAGAAGTTTCCAGTGCATTCTCTTATCAGTGTATGGGACTGCACCTCAGATCCCACAACCATTTTTATATCTTTCTAGTGAAAGCTGGACCTTCTGTCCCTGTATTATATGAAGAAAAAGCCCTTCTCCTCTGAACGCCTGGCTATCCTACAGCTTGTCTGCAAAACACTGTTTCTCACAGCGCAGAGCCATCTCAGAGCTTGCTGGGGCTTCGCCAGAGCTCCCTTTTGTAGTGCTTTTATTCATGAGACCAAGGAGGAAACAAAGCCCTACACAAACCCTGTATTATACAAGGGAGATACAGCTGAAGGGCCGGGAGAAGAGGACACAGGCTCTAGAGATGCCCATGCAGACGCCATCGCCTAGCACCGCACCAGCTGCTCCATGGGGGCTGGAAGGTGGGAGCCAAGGAAGTTGGTGCACCCCGCTATTCAGACAGACTTCACCACGAGTCTGTGAAGAGTGCAAGGAAACCAGAAGAAGAGGGAATGCTTAGGGAAGGAAGGAAGGCAATGGAAAAAAAAAAAAAAGAAATGAAAAAACGAACCAAACAAAAAGCAAGTCTCACAAAGCACAGAATCCCTGAGAGAGAGATGAAATACCAAAAACAGGGGAACAACTCCCTATCTTGATAACAGACCTGAGAGAAAAAACTTCTTTGACACTTAAAAGAGAGGGATAAGTTAGGAACTAATGGGATTTTCTTCTTTTAGTTTCTGTGACTTTTTTTTTGGACTGAGGCCAAAAATCATCAATTAATGCTTTCAGGCTGAAAACAAAACTGCCAGTCATTCCAGCGAGAAGCTTCTCTCTCTGTCACCTCTCTGTGCTTATTAAAATATCATTCAGGCTGGGAGGCAACTGCCTGGTTTGCAGTCTGCTCCATCTGTCACCCCAGAACTGGTGCCTTGCCAGCCTGCCGACAATGAACTCACAGACCAGCAGAACAAGAGCAAAACGTGTTACCCATCGTGGGGAGGGGTGAGGACCAACCTGAAGTGGATAAAGGGGCAGATATTCGAATCATCTGGGATGGCCTAGTAACAGAAGTAAAGCAGACAGAATCCACATAAACTGTGAAGTGGCGATGGGATCCTGTTTCGACAAGATGTGACACCTAGAATCACTCTGCAACAGGAATTGGGCTTGACCTACAGTCCCGGCTCTTTCACACTTGAGAATAAAACTGAAATGTGACTCTAACAGATACGAACCCAAGAATTAATGAGATTCTCACTCATTATCCATAAGTGGCACTCGAGCAAAGACAAGAAGAAATATCCACCCATGTCCTAATCTTACATTAGATCACTTCTCTCACAAACATCTCAGTGTTTTCCTCCATGGCCCTGAATTCCAGATGTTTCTCCTCACATAGCCTGCTTCTCCCAAACACACCCACAGGACCCGACGGGCTGCACTGCAGGGTCTTGAGAGAGCTGGCTGGTGTCGTACTGAGGCCACTCTCTGTCATCTTTGAAAGGTCATGGAGATCAAAGGAGGACGCTGGTGACTGGAGAAGGGCAGATGTTGCACTCATCTTCAGAAAGGACACGGGAGACAACCTGAGGAACTACAGGCTGACCAGCCAGTTAGCCCCTCACTTTGGACCCTGGGAAAACCACGGAGTGTTCTTCCTGGAACGCATTTCTAGGCAAAGGACAAGACATTTAGCACGTGTTGATCAGCTGAGGGCAGATCAAGTCTAACCTAACTGACCACCTTCGTGTGAGGAGAGACTGGTGGATGTCACCTGCCTTTAGCAAGGTTTTCGTTATAGTCTCCCAGAGTATTCCCGTATCCAAGCTGTGATGTTACGATACGTGCAATACTAGCTGGCTGAAAAACTGGTTGGGCTGTCAGGCTCTTGGTCTAGTGCTCAATATTTAATTTCAAATGTCCTCCTTAATATTTTTTATCAATGACCTGGAGAAGGAGACAGAATGCCCAGTCACCCAAACTGGGAGCAACCTGGTCCCCATTCAGTGTTGGCCCTACTTAAAAAGGAGGTCAGACTAGAGACCTCCTAAGTCATGATTCCTGAGTCTACAACCGATTCCCACAGCGACTGCCTTCTCACAGTTGAAAATTCACTCGCTAATAACCCTACCCTAGCCATGACACTTAGATGGAATTAACCAGCAGGTCTGACAGGCAGATTATCTTCTATCCAGCAAATTAATTTAAGAAAGCACTTTCAATTGAATTACTAATATAGGTAATTGTCATGCATCTGCTTCCACACTGTCTTTATTTTTCCTCACTCTGTCATTTAGTTTGTGAGCTCCTTGGGGCACAGGCTTTGTCTCTTCCCGAGTCTGCACAGTATTTGGCCATTGCTGCCATTTAAACAATACTAAGAGGCCTTAACATCCCATCAAGAACTAAATCCCAAACCGTCACACTGTGAGCTTAGCCTCTGGTTCCGCAAAACCATTTCTCGGGATGGAAG
>NW_009701934.1:16976-30057 GCF_000703405.1 Apaloderma vittatum
CCAGCATGGCAGGCTCATTTCAGCTTCCAGCTTAGAAAACCAAGCCCTAAAGGCCAATTTATAAAGGCTATCAGATGTTTCTGACTCATGCTAATCCACTGTTACTCCAACGATCGCCACGGCGTGGCCGCATGGAGAGCCAGGATGGCTGTGACATGGCTGGATGCTCTTGAGACAAGGGCTGACAGGAAAGGATCTGGCATTTGCATTTTTAGCCACACTAACCAGCCTGGCACGAAAGTGCTGCTTGTGCTCCCGAGATCACTCAGCATGTCTGAAAGTCAGGGCAAGTGTGTCACTGCTGGCCAAAAAAATCACAAAAAGACAAAACAGTTTAACAAACTCTGTAGTGAACCCGACCTTCAAACGACCGTCATCCTTGTTTCTGTGCCAAAGCTAATTGCTTTGTAATAAGGTCACTTCTCAAAGGTTCGACCACTCAGTTCCAGCTGCAGGCTCTCTGCTGCCGCAGTCCCTCATTTATCAGCTCCTCCCAATGACTTACAGGCAAGCCATTTAAATAAGGCAGTTAATTACACTTTCCATTAGCAGGTTGTTTCCTTGACAGCTCCCACTCATCACTTTCAGGACTATTTAGATTCTTTATCTTTTTAAAATAACTCAGAAAGCATCTAGTAACTGCCTCTCACGATAAACCAGTCTAAGAATAATTTGCCAACCATCAGGAAGACTCTGCTACCTCCACAGCTGCCATAAACAGAGGCAATTCGCAACAGCTCTTGGACCTGAGTATTAGCACAGCAAGTCTGAAAGATAAAGCTCCCCACACGCCTTGTTGTTCCCGCAGCAAACGCTGCTGGTGCCCAAGTCTTTTGCCGGGGCAGCTCCCTTCCAGCAGGGAAGAGGCAGCACCTGGGCACAAGGCTGGCCCTGGGCACGGTGGTGTCAGTCGTAAATTCACACGAGGAAGTTTTAAAACTGCAGACTGAGGTGACAGACCCAGGTGAAAAGTGGGTCTTTGGCACACACAGCAGCTGTGTTATGCTCGTTGCGTTTACATACAAACCCCTACCCTACTGCTCCTCGTTGCAGGAACACCACAGAAGTGCGCAACAAAGCAAAAAGACCCAAGGGCGAAACAAGGTACAGGTGCCCCCACAGCAGGCAGTACCAACAGGGACAGAAGCCACAGGGATGGAGTCAAGAAACTGATTTGGGAATAGGAGGCATGAAACAGAGCAAACAGAGCTAAACAGTTCTCAAAGGCACCGACATAAATCCACGACCCGAAAAGCAGTGGCTGAAATTGTAGTGCCTCACACGGCAGAACAGGAGTTGCAAATCTGTTTTGAAAAGAGGGACAGAATTCGCCATTTGCCTAACCCAGGAAACGTTAACAGCTTTACTCTTGCTGCAGGTGGCTTTTCTGTTCTGGAACAGAATCCAGCCACCACTGGAAATCCATGGATTTACAAAAAGACTTTCAGTAATAGAAAGGTCCTCCCGTTTCTAGACTTGCAGGCCAGATCTTCATGTGAAACCCACAAGGGATTTCTTTTTACTCCAAAGTATCGATGAACTTGACGCCCTAGTCCTGCCTTAGTCAAGGGTCCTTACATTTCAGAGTTTTGCCCAGAAGATCACCAAAGAATGAGATACCAGACAAAAGCAAAGCAGTGCAATTGGATCATCAGTACAAGTCCTCAAAACTCTGTGAACTCTAAGAGCAAAGCCCTGTTCTCCCCAGCCTTCACTCTAATATTTAAGAGCAGCTGCAAGTGCTTCAATGATTGGAATCAGGGCAAGCCTGGGCAATGAACAGCAGCCTTGGACTGCACTTAGCAGGAGTTTTTATCCCCAGATACCACATACTGTTCCACTCATTCAACACAGATTAAGAGCATCAGGTAATGATGCAAATGAACCGCTTCTTCCAACATCAAGGAGAAATCAGGTGTAGCAGATCCTCAAAAGCAAAATCAGTACAAAGGGTACTGTGTGACAAAATCAGGGATTCACTTACGGCTTTGGCCATTCTCTGCTGTTGATGAATGTGGTTTTTTGAACTCTGTTACCAATCCTGAGGAGTAAAAGAGTGTCTGAAGCATTCAGGATGTTTTCTGGAAACGCGAAGCCACACTTTGAATGACAGAACTGCATGGCATTAATAGAGAAAGTACTTAACTGAAAATGCTCCCTTGAGGCAAGGAAGTCTTTTACCATAATAAACCAGCTTCTGCATACTCAGGGACCTGTGGAGAGACAAAAATTCTTGTGATGTGCCTCAACTCCAGCCGTACTCAGAAAAGGAAATGGAGAGACTGTGTTTTGGCATAAGCCTGTAATGTTAGTCTGCACTACTAATTAAACCTGCTGTGTTTCAGCCAAAGCCCTAACAACTCTGTTTAATCTAAAATGATGATATGTGAGATGATGTATATTCACTGATCAAAATGATAGTTCTGACATTAAGATTTCTCTTCCTACAAAACAGCCTTCAAACAAATTTGTTATATACATTTGAAGTGCCAGGGTGACACTCTGCATCTTCCGGTTTGGCTACTACGTAGATTTAAAACCACATTCATTTAGACAGAAAAAGTGGTGTTTTAGTAGAGAAGATGGCTGAATAAAACCTAGGTGGGAGCAAAGAGCTATTCTAGCAGACTAATACTGTAAAATGTATTTTTTTAAAAGAGAAGAAGTCTGGAAGCAGAGCCTGAGAGAGCCAGGAGCCTGCTGCTGTACAGCAGTTATTTAACACTGCTACCTTCAGACAGAAAACAGAGACCACTTCAACAGCAGGACTTTTTGCACAGATCTAGTTACAGTAGTGCTAAAGTTAAACCACCTCTTTTCCCACCCCCAAACCTAGTTTCCTTCTTTAGCCTGGTTTCTGCGTGCATTTCTTTCTCCTGGTGTGCCCAGGAGATGCTGAGCTCTTGGAAGAAGGCTTTGCAGAAGCAACCCTTCACTCCCACAGGAACTGGACTGCTGCACCAGAGGGCAGGTGCCACCGGCACCGCGAGAGCCCGTCTGGCCTGGAACACCAGGAGGTGTTTGGGAGGTGGGAGAGGGTAGCTGGCACTTTGAGAGCACGTCCCATAAAAATCTTGGCTGAGACAGAGGGAGAGGAAGGCCCTGAAAGGCCGACTGGCCAGTGCAAGAGCCAGCTCTGAAGAGAGAGCGAGGCACTTGAGGAATGATGGAGCGGAGGGCAATTTCCTTGCTGGGCTGGAAGCTGTGTGGTGTCGAGGGAGGATTCTGTCACCAAGTCCTGGGTTTTCTTTGCTCTGGCTGTGGAGGTGAATCCACACAAAGCACAGAGATGCTGCCAGACAGACCGCCCCAGCGACAAGATCTGCTGGGGTGGCAGACAACTTCTGGTGAAAAACCAGCGCAATTCAGGCTATTCCAAAGGCAAGTTGGAAATTATTATTTAAAAATCAACAAGACAGTTAGAGGAATTAATTTATTTAAACTTCTCACCTGGTTTAAGAGATTTAAACTGTGGTAATCCGCAAAGAAGTTGGTAGCTTGCCCAACTGTGCATCCCTGGACTCTGTAGAAGAGCTTTTAAAAGACGCTTACAGTCTAAAGACATAGGACAGGAGACATGGGTTATAACAAGGAAACGTAACGTAAAATTTCTTACTTTTATTACCCTATTACAACGTCCAGGAAAAAAACCCAACCAAATCCTGCAGGATTAAAGTTGCTAAAATGAATGAGTCAGTAGATAAGCTGGCACATTTCATCATCTTGCCGGCTGGAGTTACCAGGCACGATGCCGTTGGTACCACAGCAGTGCTACAGGGGACTGCGGAGAGGCAGGGAACAGCTATGTAGCCCATGAGAGAAGCTCTTCAGATGCAAAGAGGCAGAAAGGTTAGAAGTGTTTGCAGAAGACATTTCTGGGCTGGAGACAAAAACTGGGAACCTAAGGAAGACACAGACGGGTTCAGCAATTACTCCTGTAATTCTTCTCTTTTGGGTAGGAAAAAGATGAATGTTTTTCCTAAGACCTAATGAAGGATGGGGATGTTAAAAGGGCTGATAAAGAAGGAAAAGCCTGTTCAGACATTGCCAACGAACACAAGCTCGTTCTTATGCTTCCCTGAAGTGGTGGTATAGCTCCCCTCCCTAGGGACAGATTTGTAAAAAATATCCCTGCGTTACAACCAAGAGGGTAACCCCGGCTGTCGGTAACCAAGTGGAACAGCAGGTGGGCAGAACGGCACTGGAATCACCACTCTTGAATTAGCTCAGATTCTCACCCCTTTATTCTTTCCGGTTTACTGCTCTTCTACAGTTCTTCTACCCCGTGTCCTTTCAGTGAAGGAAAACTTAGCCCTTGGGATAATCCCTGCTCCTTCTGTTAAATGAAAGTCTAGCAACAGTTCAGAGCCCACAGCTAGCTATCGACAGTATTCACCATAGGCAGGTGTCTACACTACAGGTAGTTATTGTTTGATTTTTTTTAAAACACACTTGATGCATCTAAGCAGCAGTTTCCTTCGGTGCAGCAGAATTAATAATTTCTTCCCCCAGCCACGCAGACCAGAAGAGGAGGAGTTCCAGGCCACACAGGCTGTACTGGCTTTCACTCCTGTTCCCCACTGCCACTTCCATTCACACACCCAGCCTTCCAGCAGAGCCGCCAGCTACAGCACCACCGACTGGGAAAAAAACTTGCAGTGATCCCTTCGTGTTTTCTTCTTGTCTCCTCGCTGAGAATGTAAACAGCTGTTAACACTGGGTTTATTTACCCAGGAACTAATAAGAACCTACGGAACCTGACACCCATGGGGGCACGTGAAATAGGAAACTAATTTTGGCGGTCTCTACATTACACAAATCACAGCTCTGGTGTTACACCTTCCTGTTGAAGACTGTTGTAAATGATATTGTGGTGACATTATAAGATATATTGGAATCTGTGGCATACTCTCAAGGTTTGTCACCATCCTCTCTGTAACACTTTTATGTCCTCAATTTCTTTTCTCTAAGTCTGGGTTCCTCCACTTTGTAGCAGCCAATACATGATTTTAACTGTTATGTAAAGTCCTAACAAAACAAGGAAAAAATTTGAGATTTTTCTTGTTTGTTTTCTCCTCTAGCTGCATAGCCACACCTTCTCTTTCTCTTTCTCACTCGAGCGGGCACAAAATTCTCATTTTTCCTGTGTGCAGTTGTGGCTTCTAACCTGTTCCCCCACTCCCTGGAATGCTGCCCTCCAGTCATCACTCCAAGACCTGCCACTGAGGTAAAACCTGGAGGGAATACTCTGGTTCTTGCTGGCTGATCATCAAATCACAAGTTAGGATGAGTCTGTGGAGTCCTACAGTCATCCTCTAAGAGGATTAATAGGTAGCCAAATGCCAGCTGAGACAACAAAAGCCATTTTTGTCTGAGCTCTGTGAGTGGTGAGAGCTGATCCAGCAACACAACCAAAGATGTTCACACCTCGGGTAACTCCGGTTTCCCTCCTGATTATCTGCAGTTACCAGAAAACTTTCAGGAAGGGTAAGATTCAGCTTGCTTTGTTTGATAGATCAACTTGTAGCACTAGGTTTCATCACCGGAAACATAATTACTTTGGTCTTTTTATCCATCAAAGGCTGTGCTACACCACGCTTTGAGAAAAGGTCAAATGCTACGGACCTATATTTTCTGTCAGCAGGCTTTTCAAATACATCTGGAAAAGATCCATCTATACCGAGGCATTTGCCTGCGGGAATGCTGCTTTCCTTGGGAGTTTTTTCTCGTCTCGACAGGTAAGGCAGGGAAACTTGCTGTCTTTTAACATCTGCCATCACCCCCAGCCTCAAACCCACATCCATTTCTTTTCATGCCCTGCTGCTTCATCACTGTGAAGACACGCAGAGAACGCTGCGAATTGCTCTACGGTGCTGCTCTTCACTGCCAACATGCTGCAACATCTCAATTTGGAAATTCACTGAGCTCCAGCTTAGGGAAGAAGGTGATAAAAGGCATTAAGATCTGCGTATCTCCCATCTCTGCTCTGAGATCCTACTTTCTGCTCCTTCTCCTGCTGGGTCAGGACACAAGCCTGGAGCTGGAGAGCTGAGAATAAACGAGCATCATGTGCTCAGCACCAAAGCAGGGGCCAGTAAGTATTATTGCAGAACAAAAGCTGTGGTCTGCTAAATTCTGTTTGGGGAAAGGGAGGTGTCAGTCAAAGTCCACATCCGCAGTTGAGTCTTTTTTCTGGTCCTGTTCTCTAACTGTCAGACATGACGATTCTGTTGCTTTCATATCCACTGAACTGGTAAGACACAGATCAAGACTGATCATCTAAAGCAAAATCAGTGCATGTGACTGCCTCCATTTTTGTCACCAGATGGTCTCTTGAGACCCAGACTTTCCCTGGGTGGTACAGAAGTTCTTGATTACCACTGAAATTCTGCAACACACATGGTGCTCTTCAATACCAGTTGCTTTTCGTGAATCAAGTTTATCAAATTCCTGGCCCAGTAGCAATTTTAATTTTTTTTAAATATCTACAGATAAACAGTCGAAATTAGCAAAGTAAGTAGCAAAGCTAGCCACTGTCATCCTTGTTAACATGGACCCTCACAAGCAGCAATGCACAGTTCCCCATTTCCAGGGGTCCTTCTGGCCAAATCCCTCGTGACGAGAGCTCCCTGAGGAACTCCTACAGACAAGCTAGAACCTGCGCCCTTTCAGTTTTTTAGCCATTTTACTAACAATAATTTCTCAGAAAGCTGTAGCTGGTGCAAATCAGAAATCCCAAGGCTGTGAATTGACAGCTGATACCCTCAGGAAAACCTCAGCTTCTGCTTCCGCTGTTTAAAAGTCTGAGCATATTTTGGTCTGTGGATTTCATCAACTTGTCATCTTCTTCAACAGGGAGCTACGAAGTTCCTCCCTTAAACCCTGTGCAAGTCAAGTTTCCACAGTTGTGCTTTAGAACCCGGATTTTTCTGGCAATCTGACACAGAGGTGCTGCTGCCCACGAGGCAGAGTCTATTGCTCTGGCTGGAGGGACAGAACAATCTCCTCAACACACACAGTTTTACATAATTTTCCCATACCTGCTTTCTTGCTCGACATTGTTTCCAGTATGTAAAAAATGCCAGTCTCCTCATAAGGGCAGTAGAAATGCTTGTGTGACTATTTCTCACTGGGAAGCCACTGGCAAAAGGCTTTGGCACCACCACCAGAAAGCACTGCTGGACACTCGTGTTCACTCCCCAGCTCCTCACCCACCGCGAGGAAGCGCTCAGAGCCCAGCAGTGATCACAGATTCCAGGCTCAGCTGCGTGACCAGTCAGATTCCTCCTGGGCAAAATCGTCTTTGACAGCTTGAAGCTGCTGTCTCTGATTTTTGCTTATAGGAAAAAAATTTTGCTAAAACACTGAAATAATGACAGCAGCAAACCGCCAGCAGGTTTTGCGTAACTTTTAGACCCTAACTGGACAGAATAGAAAAGAAAAAGAAATGAATTAGCATGAAGGATATGGCTTCTCTGAACACTTTTATGCAGGTGCTTTATTTAAAGCAGGCTTGGATACCATTAAATGGCATTAAATACGCAACAGACGTGCCATTTGTGATGGCCCACACCATTTCCTCACAACCACACTGAGAAATTTCAGCCACCCTAAAACTGAATGTTCACATTCAACTCATATTTCAATCCAGTGCTCCCTCTACTCACATTCTTTTAGTCCCCTACCTTTCTTCTAGCTACTTCTAACACCTTTTCTTGTCAAGACAATTATCAGCAGCTTCTGACAGATTCCCACCTGCAGAACCCCCTCCAGTTGTTTTCTGCAAAGCCTGTCTCAGATTGCCTCCCAAGTTTCCCAGAGAACAAGCCCTCTGCCTTGTTACCTCCTCCTGCTAGGAAAAAAGAGATTTTTTACATCAGCTGTCCTTCACTTTCTCCCCTTCCAGAACCACCTTGTTCTGAAGCTGAACCTCCTTTAGCACCGGGTCACGATAAGCCTTTCGGACAGCCCTTCTGTCTCCCAGAGAAAGACTGAGTTTCATGTAGGAGAAGTAAAGAAAGAATGGAATCATCAAACAGTTTTGGCTGGAAGAGACCTTCAAGATCATCGAGTCCAATCTTTGAGGCAAAAGAAAAGAAGGGAGAAAGAGCAATGAGATAAACGCATGCAAAGCAACACAAGCTAATGTGAAGCACTGGTCACTCCTTGGGTGGAAGGGATGTGAATTCACTTTGAAATATCTGGGGCACCAACTGACTGGCTTTCTAAGCAAATCATTATTTTTCCCAGAGTGCTCAGGCAACAATGGAAGAATGGGGTAGAGGGAAAAGCAATCAGAGCTTACACAGTACCACAGTTTGTGCCCCAGAGTAGATCAAAATAATGAGGGTTTCCATCAATTCATGGATAATTCCAGTGTAAGAGTGCTTAAAAGACAGCAGATTATAATGCTAACATGCCACAGTTCACTGAGCAACAGCTCCATGAAAACAGCCTTCTAAAAAGCACAGCCTAATTCTTCATTTTCTCCTTGTCCTGTTCATTCAACACAGATTCTTTCCAGCAGTTGCTCTGCAGCCCTGCAGTCGCAGTTTACACAGAAAAAAATCCCCATTGCCTGGCTGGTATGAAAACCCACTTCTACTCGTCCCAGTACGTCTTCAACTGCTCTAAGAGCTATTCTTTTTCTTTATGTAGAAAGGCTGAAAGTCCGGGGAGAGAGAAAAATCCTTCTCCCTTTAGAGGATTAAAAAAATCTTTGGCTGGACTCAAAATGCGTTCTGTTCAGGATCTCTGCGCAGCTCTCCACGGCGGCACCCAAAAGAGACGATCACCGCTATCTTATTTCTTTCTGCCTCTTCACAGAGATCCAGCATCTTTTCACCATGCACAGGGGGACCGTCTGTTCCATTTATATTAAACAATATATGCTAAACCATGAATACTACAGGACCTAGATTATCTCTCCCTGGAGATAAGCCTAAAAACATCAACTGCAGAACTGTGTTTTATTTTACTCCTATTCTGAATGCTACTATTTTATTTCGTTTTATCTCCAAAAAAAAGAGCATTTTTTGACTAGGATCTTTCATTCAAGGAGTAAAATACTAGAAGAGTTTGTATTTTCAGCTCAGATCATTTTGCTAACTGCTAGTCCTCATTGATTTTTCTTCTTCTGTATCAGTGTTTTCAGCATTCATAGACTCAGTCAAGCATCTGCTCCTGGAAAATCAGAATGTTGCGTTCCCTACGTTTTCTCCAAAAACAGAGACCTCTTTTAATCATCCTCCAAAAGCTCTTACTTTTCTTACAAGCTTTTCTCAGGAAGAGCTGCACTTGTGTACTTAGAGCTGTGCTACCCTTGGATATCACACAAACATCAGAACAGGGCCAGCAGACAGCTCTTATTTCATTTACACAAAATGAGCATCTTAGCTTCATAAAGTTGTAGAGTAACGGTCTAGAAGAGAACTTCAAATGTCAGTCAGAAAGGTGCTTTCCCATGAGAGGATCACTAGTCTAATTTCATCATTCATGGTCACTAGCATAATTTCACTCTTCACACACCATCATCTAACCTCTTCTTGAAATCATGCAGACTTCACAACCTCCCTAGATTAAATATTTAACATATCTTGTTATCTTAGGTCCTAGAAAACTATTGCTACAGTCTAAATTAGTCTTCGTTTCTGCTGCTTCTTGCTTTCTGCTCTATCTACCAGGAGCCCAAAGAAAAGATCATTCTATCCCCTGCTTTGTACCTGAAGACTGCAATATCCCCCTGCCAGCTTTCTGGTCTTTGGGCTAAATAATTTCAGTTACTTCAAATCCCCTTGCAGGTCCCATTTTTCTGACCTGTGATGAGGCTTGCTGCCCTTCTCTGGACTCTCTCCAACTGAACGGCACCTGTCTCAAAGTGCAAGGACTGAAGCTCCCCGCAGCCTCCAGGCTGAGGCTTTAGCGAGGCTGAACAGAGCAGGAGGATTGCTTCGCAGGTCTTCCAGCCTTTCATATATCCTATGTTTGCCTTCATTTGCAACAGCCTGACACTGACTCATGTTCAGCTTGTGATTTATCATAACACTCAGATCCTTTTCTGCAGAGCCGGGACACAGCCTTTTACTTCTCTGTTGTGCTTACGCGGTTGATTATTCCTGCCTTACTGCAGTACCTTGCACTTCTTCCCACGGAATTTAATCCAGTTTTTTTCCTGGCAGTTCTTCCAATTTGTTGGAATAATTCTGAACTCTAATCTTTTCCTCCAGCATACTTTGAGTGTCACAGTTTCACATCCCTGGAAAACGTGATACACCCACTCCTTGTACTACCATCCCCGTCATCTGAAAAACCACCGAGCAGGGGCAGATCCAAGGCACACCGACACAGCCATCCTACCACTAAAAGTGGCCTCTCGGAAGGACTGGCACAGATTATGAGCTCTGAATCTTCTGATATTATTTAAAGTAGATCTTCCTGTTCAGAAAACCACGTTAACCCAGTTTATAGCCTCCTTCACCTGCTATGCCCTGTGCCTCACCAAAGCAAATATTTAAATTAATACACAGCCATGGTCAAGAATCAAAATGTTTACTTAAAAAAAAACCAAATTAAATCTCTCACTCTCACGCCCCAAATATCTTTCAATATATAAAATGAGCAAAAGCCAATTCTGCTAGAACCGGCTGGAATACTGAAACAATGAATGGGAAAGATGTGACCAGCTCTCCTCATAGACATAGGCTATATCAGAAACATCCCAGTTTGTTAAGGTTACTGTAGTTAAGGCAGCGGCACGCGCTGGAAGCGATGCACCGAGGCAGGCAGCTGATTTCGACGCACCAAACATTTCCTTTGCATCTGCTCTTGAGGAAAGGACTGTGGGTTCCTTTGTGCAGAGCCAGCCATGGTGGTCGCAGGCAGGCACTGAGCAGACACAAGGCTCTGTGTGCAAAGCAACAGAGACGAGCCGGTGTTCCTCCTGACAACCACGGCGTGACTCGCTCCTCTGGCTCTGACTGCGGTGACCACTACCACAGCCTCCCCCAGCTCCTTACCCCAGCACGGATGGGTTTCCCGGCACTGTGGCTGCGGTCCCGACAGAGCAGGAAACAGGCATGGGGGGAATGAACCAGCTGGATGGGGAGGAGGGAGAAATAGGACTCTAAGAATTTCTGCTGTTTCCCAGTGGGGCCCTTGTAACCAATTATCAGCCTCTGGAGTAGCCGGGTACTGCTTGCTCTGTGATCATCTCCTGATTCTAGCCGTGTTACCTCCGCTGGAAACCTCAGACCTTTGATTAGATGCAGCAGGAACTCCTCCTCCGTTCTCTAACCTGGCTGGAGGAAGCACACAACTAGAGAGAGGCTTTACAGGGACAAGAAAGCACTCAGGGGAGACAAGGGCTTGACAAGACAGCCAGCAGCACAGCGGTTGTGCTTGAGATTCAGGCAAATTTCCTTTCCTGGAATAGGGGCAAAGGAAAAGGAAAGCTTAAAGGAAAAATGGAGTCCTGCCTTTATTTCGGCTTGAATCTGCTGGGCAATGGGATCTATACTAAATTTCTAGGTGTCAAGAAGTAGGAACTGAAGGTTTTAATCTCTGCTGGGTGAAAATCAGAGTCAGTCTTTCAAGTATCGTATGTTGAGCTATCAAACTGCCAAGCCTTAATGTGTCTTACAAGATAATGTAAAGATCCTCACCCCTACAGACTAGTCACTAAGCTGTAATTCTAAGGCAAGTGGAACATTATTTTCCTTAACTGTGCACCCTGGAGTAGAACATACACTTTATACTTAGGGTGTTTAAAAGGATGGGTGAATGGAGGAGTTCAGGAGTAAAACCCACCAAATCCTAACATCTGACCTTAGATTCTGGTAACAAAGGCTTAGACTTCAGCGTTTTTAACACTCAAGAATTTTAAGTCCTATTGTTTGCTTTATTCTTGCATGTTGGGGTCAATGTAGAGATGAGTATCTCTCGGAGGGACACATTTCTCAGCTGTTAATACTATATTCGCAGAGGTGCTCTCCACCGCCGTTGTCAGGTCAGTTCAGTTCGGTGCTCCCTGCCCACGCGTAAGAACGTGGAGATTTTGGCAGAATGACCATGACCACTTGGAGGCTCACTGCACGTTCATGTTCAGCTAGCACTGGCCTCTTCTCCTTTTGGTCTTCCTACTACTGGATGCTATGCACGAAAGGTTCAACCTACCTTGGCTCTTACATTCTTGGACACACAGTATTTCTCTGTGTGACTGTTTAATACATGATGGAAGAGTGACATTTCAAGAACGGGCAATCGATGGTCAGCCTTGCTGCTTTTCAGAAATATGCCTGTTACTAAAATGGACAATATAAAAGCTAACATACGCCTACTTGACTGCAGGTCACAGCAGAGTTCTGCTGCATTTCCATACGGACGGCTGCTGCCATCGTGGGTCCACCTAAGCTCCCATATTCGGAAAATACGAACGGTTCTCGGCCCATCAGTGGGCGCTCTCAGGAGAGCACGGCACAACGGACAGATGATCAGACTCATAAGACAAAAATAACAACAAAAGGGATTCCAAGTTTCGCTGCCAAATCTTTGGTTCCAATGTGTCTCATTTCTGCAGCTGCTTCCTCACCCACAAAACACCAAATGCCTACTACACCGACAAATTATCAGTTTGAAATCAATTCCATGTCGAAGCCTCTAAGTTCTCCACTATGGAGACCAAATGTACTTCGAGGGCGTTGCTTGTTCCGGGCAGTTACCACTCAACTCATCTGTAGGTCCTCATCCACTATCGGCCCAGCACTCTGTGCTCTGGCTTTTTGGAGGGGAACAGGGGTAAGGTAGAGAGTGATGCTGCCCTACCGGGAATCCTCGCTTTGTACCTTTTACTGCTCTATTCACCCTTAGGACTGGCTAGACACGCAAAACCCTGCCGCACGCCTAGACAGGACTGCCACCGCATCGGCAGAGCCTTCCCAAGCCTGGTTACACATCATGTCCCTGGAGAAGAGAAACTGCAGAAGGTTGCAATAGCCCTGGCATGAATAACCGAAGCAGGGCTCGTTCGGCGCGGGCAGCGCAGGAGCTCCCCGGGCGCCGGATGGAAGCGCCGCGGCAGATCCCG
>NW_009701935.1:0-4662 GCF_000703405.1 Apaloderma vittatum
ATCTCAACCCCACGAGGCTCTGCCTACTGCTTCTTCCAGGCTCTCCTCACTCCTGGTAGGGGGAAGCGAGCGAGAGTTCATTTGATTCTCCCTGCTGGTCAGTCGGCTTGAACCACGACACCCACCTCACTACTTGGTCATCCGGACCACAATTCCTCAGTTCACCCGAGAAGGTGTCAAATGCCGTGCTGATATCCAGACAGACCACATCCACTGCATGGCCACCATCCATCCACCTGGTTATGTCTTCATAAAAGGCTCTCAGGTTGGTCAAACATGACATCCCCTTGGCAAAGCCATGCTGACTGCTCCTAATAACCTTCTCATCCTTGATATGTCCAGAGACAGCGCCAAGGATAAGATGTTCCATCAGCTTTCCAGGGATGGAGGTGAGGCTGACTGGTCTGTAGTTACCCGGGTCATCCTTCCTGCCCCTTTCCTTTCCTCCAGTCTTCAGGCACCTCACCTGTTCCCCACGACTTACTAAAGATGACAGAGGGTGACCTAGCAATGACCTCTCCCAGCTCCCTCAGCACCCATGGGTGCATCCCATCAGGGCCCATGGATTTATGGATGTTCAGGTGTTCCAGCTGATCCCTGACCCAGTCCTCCTCAACCAGAGCAAACTCCTCCTTTATCTTGACTTCTTCTGGAGATGAGAACTGAGCAGTGCCTTGGGGTGCTACTTGGACAGCCACCACTGCGGGTGTTGGAGGTGGGAGGTGGGGATGCGTTTTTAGTAAGGCTCAAATTCTTTTCTTGACTTCCTGAGATAACGAATGTGACTCTCCTGTTATGGGCGTTCATTTTGACCTGATCAAGGATAACCGGTAGTTTGTGATGCAGAGACTGGATTTAATCTCCTTGTATCTCCTCTCTAGGCAGAAAAATACTTGCCGAGCTGTGACAAGAGGAGCCTTCCTGAAGGGAAGCTTTGATGATGTGAAGCACATAATAGTGGATGAAGCACAGAATTTCCACGGGTCTGAAGGTGATTGGTATGAGAAAGCCTCGAGTCTAACTTCATCGCCACATCTCCCTGAGCCTGGCTTTTTCTGGATTTTCCTGGACTTGTCTGTAAGACAAGTCACTACCACATCACTGGTCTTCCAGCGCACAATGGCACCATCCTGTCGAGTCACTAATGGAAGTGGTATGTAATGCTAATATTATCTATAGCTATCTGCAAGAAAATATGGAAATTATTGCAAAAGATCCTCTCCTAGACATTCCCAGGGAGCGTTTGGAAAGTTTGTTACGCGAAGCCGCGTGTGCTCATGATGTGCGAGGCTCTGTTTAAAACGTGAGCGTGCTAGGCCATAGGGCAGTAGCAAAATATGTGGCAGAACATTGTCGTACATATCACAAAGAGGGGTACTCTGTGAAAGATATCAGTGTTCTGTGCTTCACAGATGAAGAAGCAAGAGTATACAGGGAAATCCTAGCATCAGAAATGAGAACAGTAAATACATCATTAACATTAAAGGAGGTGGGGCCAGGGGAGCATGCTGTTCTTGACAGTGTCTGTCGTTTCTCTGGCTTAGAAAGAAGCATCGTGTTTAGTATTATTTCTCCAGCACTTATGTCCAAGGATGAACTTTCAAGAAATATATTGGTCTGTTTAGCATCCAGAGCTAATTTAAAACTACACTTGTTATTTGAGGATCCAGGTCATGTAATCCCATAGGATCCCAGCATGGCCCTGATAGGTCAATGGTTCTGTATGTCTGAAAGCTTTTTGCTCTTTCTCTGAAGGTGAAGGATTTCCTCTGTAATGGCTGGTCCTTTCTAGAAGCCCAGACATTATTGGGAAGCCTCCGCAGTCTGTTTTAAATCCAATGTGAGGTTTCAGTAAGGCAGAGAAAAGCGATTCTTTGACTGTCGGTGGAATTACGTCGCTCCCTGAAGGCTCCTTCCAAGGACTCTGCAGACCTGATGCTCAAGCTATGACTGCAGACAGGGATATCCCCCATGGAACGCCTTCATTAATAATTTTTTTTCTTTAGCTTGAGTAATCAAGTCAAGTAATTTTTGCCAGAGGGTGAGAAGCCTTTATCTTGCCCACATCGGTGCCTTCCAGAGCCGGAGGAATCAGGGCCTAGTGACACAGAGGAAGCATCTCAGAAGATGCACAGGATTGCTTTAACCTACTGCAGTCAGTTAAAAATATCCTCAAGATGTGCCTGTTGCAGAAATGGGCTGTAGCCCACAGTGATGCCTTGCTTTTGTTCCCAAATAGGCACGACACCAGAGCCTGTAGCTCACATTTCCAAGAAGATTGCTTCTTTGGAGGCTCGCGGAGACAGGACCGGAGCATCCATCTGGGCCCTGTTTTGCCAATTGACGGGGTTAACAAAAAGGGACACAGACACCAACAGGATAGGCTTGTTTTATTTATCTATTTTAAGGTATTACAAAAGCAAGGCAATGCATTTAGAATGCATTAGTCAAAACAATAAGCTTATAGTACTCGAGTTTTAAGCAGCAAAGGGAATAAGCAAAGTAATGCACCTAATCATTACTGCTTAAGATTAGTGACAGTGATTAAGAAAGATCTATCACCAACTGCCCTAATACTTCAGCACCACCCAGATGGGCAGTTGCTGGAGAGCCCTGGTTGCAGCGAGGATTTGGAGCACCTGCCTGGTAATCAGGAGGTCCTGCCCGGTACGTCCACTCGTAGGGAGGTGTCCAAAGCTGCTGCAAGAGGGTCCAGCTTTTATACTGTTGAGGAAATGTGGGGGACGGCAGCTGGACTGCTGGTAACCTGGCATTGGTCGAAGACATTGACCTTGACAAACTCCCAGTGTACCCTTGAGATGGGAAGTTGCGTGCTCTGAGTTTGGACACGTTTGTGGAACTTTCTCCCTCGAGATCCGGAGGGATGAGCCCAGCCAGAAGCTGCTAATTGTTACCCAATTAGAATGTGAAAAACAAGTGTTTGACCTATAAGCAAAGGCCACGCTACCTTCTTCTAGTACCTTCGACTATGTATAAAAGGCACACCCTTTGGGTAATAAAGTAGCCGTTTTTGAGCCATTTTAATCACCACTCAGATGTGTCCTGTCCATCTCTACAGTGACAAGGAAACAAGTTTGCATATCTTCAGATGTGGGAACAACTGTTTTCATTCCCCACTGGATTTCCCCCAAAGCCTGGCCAGGGCTTGCGGAAGAACCTGTAGGGGTAAAACAGGAGACTGGCGAGGAGGACTGTAGGCACGCTCAGGCAACTTGCACCCGAGGTGTCAGAAAACACACCCATCACGCTGGATTGCTGCTTGGCCTTGTGTGCTCAACCAGCAGCACACCCACACCTAGATAAGAGAGGCCGGGGATAGATGTGGGGACATCTCTCACATCTCTGCCCTGCAAAGCTGTCGTGTGAGCCCTGGGAACTCAGGCAGAGCAACCAGGAAACATAACGAAGCAGTGGGAGAAATACCCCAGGCTTGCCAGCCAGGAGAGATCTGCTTGTGCCTGCACTGCCGCTTGCCCTGCTGCTCGTGTGATCGCTGCCTGTGTGCCTCCACCCGGGCGCTGCTGCAAGGATTCTTCAGGTTCTCAGGTAGAGGAATCAATCCCCTCTTTGCATTTCAGCCGTGGTCTGTGGTTGGTGCTGCGTCCTGCCCGTTTCGGCCAACACAAACCCAAGGGAGTCCCTCTCTCCATTTGCTATTGATCACACATTCCAACAAGGCGAACCACCTGGTTTCATGGCCTTGACAACCTGCCCCTAAACAAGGAAAGAGACATGTGTTTCTTTTCTGATGACGTTATCTTCATTAACGATGATATTTCATCTGAGTTACACCTTTCATATAGATATTTCACCAATGAGCAGATATGAGCAGGTATGATATTTCATCTGAGTTACATCTTTCCCACACACTTTGCTAACGAGAGGACACCAGCACTATACAACATTCGGTACAGGGGGTGGGGATTCATCTAGGGGTTGACTTTGGTTGAGGTCTACTGTTCAGACCTTGGTACTTCAGGCCACCAAGACATCTCACGCTTTTCTGTCACCTTCTCTCACTGCAGACACGTTGCAGGCGCCCAACGGGTTGGGCTGCAAACATCAAGAGAATCACCTTTGCACCGCCTTGAGCGACAACGGTCCCGCGGTCCTTGGGGTCTTCGCACAAGGCCAGGAACACCCTGCAGAAGCAGAACGTCACTTGGGGAAACAGCCACGCGGGAACGCAAGAGCCCATGGCCCCATGGAAGGGGGCTAAGGTTTTGCTAGATCCACCAGGGAAACCCCAAATGTTTGAGAGAAAAAGAGAGTCTTTACAAATGACTGATAAAAGGAGAGTGAGGGGTTATTTTATATGAGTGCTGGAACAAGGAGGAGTGTCCTCGATAAATGAGGGAGCCCCAGGATGCAGCCTGTGAGGAGAAGATAATGAGAGCCCTGGACCATCAGGGCTGTTAATTAAGTCAACAGCAGGGATGCTCTAAACTTCTGAGCTTTGAGAAAGAGGCTTCAGAGGCCGGTGAATATTAACTTCTCTGCCCTGCGCAGAGTCAAGTTGGAGTTAGTGAAACACGGGATGTGTGGTGTTAAGGGGGAGCCTGGAACAGGCGGGTCGGGAAGCCTGAACCTCCTGAGTGCCTCAGCCCATGGGGAGAGGGAGAGGGTTTCATGCAGCCGGGA
>NW_009701936.1:0-453 GCF_000703405.1 Apaloderma vittatum
CAAGCTCCTTCGGGCTCTGCGCCCTGCTGGAGTCGTAGTCACTGTCCGTGGCCAGGAACACCTCTGAGGAGCCCTCTTCGTCCGACAGCCCATGCGAGTCTGCAAGGGGAGTAAGAGAAGGAAAGAGGGGCTCAGCCTTGCTGTTGGCAAACAACCCGAGCTGAGGGTTCACACCGGATGGGGTCCAAGAAAGACCCCAAGTCTTTACCCCCTTGCCGCACACCCAGGGCACAGGCAGAGACAAAGGGAGCAACTGCTGTGCCTGTACTTCTGACATCGACCCTGCCTGCACCCTCCCAGTGCAGACAGGCAGAAAAGCCCTCCTGGTCGTTTCCCCTGAGCACAGGCAGCAGCCCAAGTTCACCTGGCAGGAGCTTTGCAAAGCTGGGTTCTTACCGGAGTTGAGCTTACGGCTGGTTTCTGGCGAGGGTGCCGGGGAGGGAAGGTAGTCGA
>NW_009701936.1:471-5684 GCF_000703405.1 Apaloderma vittatum
GTTTTCTCCTTCATTGCACCGCCAGCCTCGCTGAGGAAGCCGCTGAGAGACACACCGCAGGAGGGCTGCTTGTACCGTGCGTGTTGCAGGGCATCCATAATCCAGCGCATCTCACGCCAGATTTCCTCCATTTGCTGCCAAAATAAGAAAGGAAGGATCCCTTTTGAAAAGCAAACAACACAGCAACAACAGAACCCCACAGCAAAACACAGGCTCTCCCCATACGCCTTTTGCCAAGAGGCAACAGCTCTGGGGGAATCCCTGAGTGAGGAAACCCCAATAAAATGCTCTCAGGTGGGAAGATGCCGCTTCATCTGCTGGCAGGACCTGTCCACTGCAGGCAGGGATGCTGAGCAAGGGGGTAGCATGGGGTGCCCTTTTGCATGGCCACCCCAAAATGCACGTGCAAGCCCTTTTCTAGCAAGGTGGGGACCTGCAGAGCAGGAGCCTCTGGCTCTCTGATCAGGATTTTTCACGTGATCATTGCAGTAAGAGGTTGCTGGACACAGCCCTGCCTGCTGCTGCCTGTCTGCCACATCAGAGATACCCTCCAGGGGGTCACAGCCACCAACACCAGTGAACACCCCCGGTGGGGATGCTCCTGCAGTTCCTCTGGGGCACGACTGTTCTGGCCACATCTCATGGGCATCATCGAGCCTGGCTCCCTCCATGCGTGCTCCTGCTCTGCATACCTGGATGTAGTCCTGAATCTGCTGGTGCCTCTGCTTCGCAGTGGAGAGCTCGGCGTCGGAGAAAGCCTCCCTGAGGCTCTGCTGAGAGAGGAGTGACTCCAGCTCCAGGAGAGCGGACACCTGGCAGTACTGGGTGATGAACTCACGGTCATACGTGAAGAAGTGGACTGGGCAGAGGAAAAAACGAGAGGGAGGGAATGAAAAATAGCAGTGGATGCTCTACAGGATTCTTCTCGCTCACCCAACATAGGGAGGAGGCGATGCTGTCCTCTAGCCTACCTGGACAGCCCTCAGCAACCCCCTCCACCCCTCCTGTCCTGGGAAAGGAAGGTGGGGGAGCTCCAGCCTAGCCCACCGCCCATGCCAGCTCTCAGGAGGTCTCAGAGAACACGGAGACCAGCAAGGTTGGGGTTATGGCATTCCTTCCCCTCACCTAGCTCGAAGATCTGCAGCGGCAGCGTGAGGAAGCCGGAGCGAGGGGTGTAGGGGTTGTTCTGGCCTGGAGCAGTGCAGACGTCATCCGACGGAGGCAGGAGCAGCAGGAAGGAGACCTGGTCCCCAAAGTCCAGCACTTCTTGGCTGTACAGACGGAAGTCTTTGGCCTGTAAGAAGACACCCCAGGAAGCAGTTGCAAACATGACGTGGTGGGAACTCCATCGAGTCCTCATCCACAGAGGACTCCTCAGGGACGGTCGTCCACCACTTGCCTTCTATCTGCGCAGGACTAAAATCCCATCTATGCTTCAGGCCCAAAAAAAGGGACCAAGGGCTGCGGTACCCTGCCTCCTTCCCCTCCCTCCTCCCTCTGCAGACCTCAGCATCTGCCCGTACCTCTTGCAACGGGATGTTGACCAGGGTCATCAGCTCCTTTATGGCCACTTGGAGCTCCTGAAACAAGTGGTTCTGAGAGGCCTCAGCCTCTGGCTCCGTTGGAACAGGCTCCTCCACGCTGGCCATCTTCTGCAGCCATTCCCACTCCTCCCTGGAGAAGGACAGAGACACGTGAAGGAGAGAGCAGCTCAGAGTGGACTTGAATGTGCAATCTCTACAACAGCTGTGTTTGCTCGCCTGTTCCTCCCCAAGACAGTGCCTCACCCGAAGGGATGTGGGAGCTGCAGAGGTAGAGGGGGACCTTGGTTTGCTCCAGGTCACCCTGCACAGCAGGCAGTGGGGCTGAGAGGGCAGCTCCTGCTGCCAGGAGCCCGAGAGCAGAAGCAGGAGGTGATGGGTGCTCTTAGGCTGGATGGGACAAAGAAGCCTGGTTGCCCCGGGTGAGCTGCCCTGCAAGCCCCACCTGGAGATGTTGGGGTTGGAGCGGATCTTGACGTGGCACAGGATGTTGGGGAGTCGCTCTGGCACCAACACTCGGATCTGATCCACGGCACTGCAGAGCTTCAAGTATCCCAGGTACAGTCCTGGTGAGAGGGCATGGCTGCTCCGCTGGTGGTAAGCCAGCTTGTCCTGAGGAGAAAAGCGCTGCTGGATTGAACAAGGCCTCACAGTGGGGCTCTCTCCTGCCCTCGTGCCGGCTGCCATGGCAGAGCACGTACAATCTGGTGCTGCCGGAATGAATCTGGCAGCAGCCTGATGCCTTCCCTCGAAGCAACTGGATTTTTGCAGTTCCCTCTCTGCGCACAGCCAGGACTGAGCCCTTGGAGGCCTGGGCTCTGCCGTGGCTTTCCCTCAATGGAGCCCACTGCAATCCCCTGCCCAAACGGCACCTGGATGGAGATCAGCAGCGTGTCCAGGGCGGTGGGCTCCTCCGGGGAAGACACGGACTTGCGGTTGGTCTGCAGCTTGCAGATGGGAACCCAGCGGACACTCTCGAAGGTCTGGTTGGTCTTCACCTCCTTCAGGGTGACGATGAGGATGTTGCCCTGTTTGTCTTTGACAGGCTCAAAGAAGACTTGCCCCAGGTCCTGGATGCCCAGCAGCCCCTGTGTGGTGGGGTGGGAAGGCAGGAGAAAGCAGAGTGTCAGGGGACTGAGCGGGTGGGATGTGGCCGGGTGTCTTCCCTCTGCCTGCTGGAAAGCAGCCTGCCCAGTCAAGCGCCCACCGACACCTCGCAGCCCCTCAGCACGAGATCGTCCCAAAGCCTGACACCCCACAGTCCCCCAGCCAAGGTCCTGCCAGGGAGGACAAAGCAGGTACATCCAGTCCTGTCATCGACTGAGCAGAGCCTGGGGTTTTTCTGGGTGTAGGAAGAGTGCTCCCATGGGACCCCACCCCACAGTGTCCCCCAAAAAGCGCCCGCTCCTCCCCCAGGCCCACCCTCACCTGCATTTGTGAGATGGCCAGCAGCATCTTGAAGCGCGTCTGCAGGATGCAGGAGCAGGATGACTGGGAGACAGTGACGCACTGCCGCAGCCACAGGATCTCGTCCCACATGCAGGACACCTGCAGCACACCAAAGGGCTGTTACCTCTGGCCACTGCTGCCTGCGGCTGCTTCACTCAAAGGTGCTTTGGGGAAACGCTTTTGCCTTTGTGCTTGAGCTGGGTTTGGAACAGGCATGTCACCTCTCAGCAGGGATGCCACAAGCACCCTGAGATGCCTGCAGAGTCTACACCTGAGGAAAGCCGCATGCTGTGCCCACCCAGATTATCTGACTTCGTTTAGGACCAAGACCTTCTTAAGTCTGCGTAGACTCTTAGAATCATAGAACAGTTTCAGTTGGAAGAGACCTTCAAGACCATCAAGTCCAACCTTTGTCCTAGCCCTGTCAACACCACTAAACCATGACCCTCAGCACAATGTCTCTTTAAAAGGGATGGCAACTCAACCCCCTCCCTGGGCAGCCTGTTCCAATGCCTGACAACCTTTTCACTAAAGAAATTCTTCTTAATATCCAACCTGAACCTCTCCTGGCTATTTCCCCAAAGAGAAGATAGGCAAGAGAAGGAGAGAGAACACAGCCTTGTCCCTCAGTAGAGATGGACCATCCAGCAAAAAATTTTGGCCCTCAGCTGCCCACCTGCCCTTTCACTAAGCCTACTGCCAGCGGAGAACCAGGCAGCAGCACCCCACATGCCCTGCTCTGCACATCAGAGCGGCCACAGGGGAGCAGCGAAGCAGCTGAGAAGCCGCTGGCATCCCTGTAGAGAGACAGTGCCCATCCATGGTGGCATGAAGCCTGCCCAGCATGGTAGTAGTCCATTGCCTGTCTTTGGGTTGGGGTGAAAATGATGTTTTGTGGTGGTTTCTCAGTCCATCCCAATCCCCAGGGCTCAGAATGGAGGGGGACCTGCAACCAGTTGAAGGCAGCAATGGTGTGCAATGTCCGGCACTCCTGAGCAGCGACCAGCTCTCGGCATCACACCGAGGGCAGCAGCACAACAGAGGTCCCAGAGGCAATGCCGGGAAGCCCAGGAGCTGCCAGGTGTTGTGTTATCTGGCGTGAGGAGCTGGAGTAGCTCACATTCACTTTGTGCACATGGGGTGTCCCCTGACACTGCTCCCAGTCCCCAAATCAGACCCAATCCACCCCATGCATGACCAGCAGCGCTGCCTTCGTAAGGAAGGTGCTGCAAGGATGGGGCTCTGCATATCGTGACATTCCTGGAGGACACAGTGTCAAAGGTGGTGGCCATTATCTCAGAAGAAGGTGGTGGCCAGGCAGAGATGTGTCAGAAGACACACTGCTGCTGTGTGCCAGCACACAGAACAGGGTCCCTGGGCCACCCACCTTAGTGAACCAGAGAAAATCTTGCATGAGTAGGCAGGAGTAGGTGTCGTCAATCTCTACCACGGGGATCTGGTCTTCATGGGTCAGCAGGATGTTGTCATCCTTGTAGAAGATGGCTGTCAGATAGAGGCCCCTGCATGGGAGGGAAGACAGACCGCAGTGTCACTAGGAGCTGCCAGCTTCACTTTCCAAAGGGTCTCTCTCTCAAGGGCAGAGCAATGTCCTGCCCCAGGTCTCAGCTCTTCTCCAGCAGCCCATGGCAGAAGAATCACATGGTCAGTACGGAAGCAGGAACAGGAACCCTACACTGCCAGCAAGGCTAATGCCATGGCTAACGTCCTGACCAACACCAGGGAGGGTGACAGGGCCAGGTCTGTGCAGGAGACACACTGGGGTGCCTGGATGCCAAGCACGAAGGTGGGCGGTGGGAGGGCAGTGGGGTCTAGAGGAAAGTGGGCATTGGGTGATGCCTGGAGATGACGCAGCTTGGCCACTCCACGTGGAAACAACAAGGAGAAACTGATTTCTGGGCAATGAGACTCATCTCCACTGCTCCACCAGCTCCCTCCAGCCAAGGACCCACCTCCGAGCCCCCTCAACCCCCAGCTGCGCCCAGGACAGGCAGCCCTGTGTCCCTGCCAGGAGAGGGGTTCTCCACCCTCTGCGCCCACCAGCCTCTCACCGCTTCAGTGTCTTGAGAAACTTGCTGCCAGGGTGGAAGAGGTGCTTCAGGCTCTTGGAGACCGAGTGCTTCCTGCTCTGGGGCTGGTTCTTGCAGGGCTCTGGGGAGCAGAGAGCAGAGGATGCTACAGCAGGAGATGAATAGCTGCACTGGC
>NW_009701936.1:5779-6901 GCF_000703405.1 Apaloderma vittatum
CCCCCCTGGAACACACCACAAGCCTGTGGGGCCCGGCGGCATCCCCCACCCCAACTTCCCCGCGGCGCTGTGCTGCGTCCTCACCATGGCAAACGCAGTGCTGGTGGATGTTCTTCACCTGGCCCAGCAGATGATCCAGAGCTTCAGGTTGTCCCCTTCGCCGCGGCGCCCGGCCGTCATACTCCCGCCAGTCTGCGAGGAGCAGCATCATTCCCAGCACCCCTTGGCCTGAGGGAAAAGGGGGTTCCCACCTTCTCCTCCCCATGGCACATCGCCTCCTGGCACCCCCACCCTGGCACCTCCGGGCGGGCTGGGCTTTGGGAGATCCCCAGTTTTGTGCCACTCTTCCCAGGAGCACCCCAGCTCAGCACGGCACCCCAGGGACATAGCAGAGGGAAAGAACAAGGTCCCGACTGTTGCTGCTACACTTTGCCAGCCTTCAAAAATAAAATTCTTTCCAGTGTCTTCCTCCAGGTCTTCCCTGGAGCTGCAGCTTTCTCCAGGGCAGTGCTGAGAGCTGGGCTCGCCTCGGCAAACACATAAATAAGCTTTCCTGCCAGCAAGGCAGCAGCAGGACCAGGAGCGGGCCGTGGAACTGCCGGTTCTTCTACATTAGCTTTACATTAATTGCTTTAAACACCCCCTGTGTCCTGCCTGCTGCTGTTTTCCATGGAAAGTTCAGCTCTGTTAACTTTGGCTGGGGCTCGCCACTATTTTTAGGAGCTTTAAAAACACCCAGGGAGGTGCCTGACTATATTCTGCTGGGCCAGGGAGGGATCTTTACTGAAGGGAGAAACATTAATGGAGATAAAAATAAATAAAAGCCACTCATGCCTGATTCACTTCGGCCACGCTCTGGATCGATGCTGTGTGGATCTCGGTCATGGGGAATGTGACCCATGCAGGATGGCAAAGGGGATTTCAAGCCGGTGCAAACACGCCAACACGCTGCCAGGATGGGGCAAAGCCGGGACAACGTGGTGCGCGCCTATGCTCGCTATACGCCTTCATATACATGCAAATGTGCTTTTGCATCTTCCCATACCGCTGCCCTACGTGCACCTGCAGCTAGATCTACGCACGATGCCAACACACCCCTGCCTCCCTTCCACAGGCTCCCCA
>NW_009701936.1:7065-8435 GCF_000703405.1 Apaloderma vittatum
TGCTGGTGTGCAAGGAAGGTAAGTGCTCGTCTCTGGCGGGGCTCGTGGCCCCACCACCGAGGGAATGCAGGTCCCCAAGGCTGGGCTGGGTGGGTGGGGGCATGCAGTGGCACAGAGAGGGCTGCCAGCCCAATCAGCATGGATCTGAGTCCTGGAGGAGCACCTCCATGGGGGAAATCCCACCATGTCACCGCTAAGCACATGCCTACTGTGGTTTTGCACAAACTTGGCTGCTTTGGGGCAGATGTCACTAAGGACCGATCCCTCCCAAAAGCTGCCCTGCATTAAATTGCAAACCTCAGCTAAAATACTCACCGGTCATTTTCCTTCCTACAGAGGAGATAGCTGCATCGCTTTCCTTTTAACCGAGAAAGCAAAACATCCTCCCTCCTGGCTACATCCTTAGGATGAACTGATCTAGGTGGCCTAAATGAGCGTTTACCAAGCAGTCAGGAGAACTTCAGGTTCAAAGATTAGTATTTGACAAAGCTCCCAACGCCTGGAGGCAGTGTCCTGGACCCCCAGGCACAGCTTCCCTGCCTGGCCTGAGACCCTAAATCCTCCATGATCCACTAAACCCCATCCCAGCAGTGAGAGGGACTCGTGGATGGCACAAGGAGCTGCCACCTGCCCCCATCCCTCTTGCAGCTGGTGCCAGCTCCTGCAGGTGGTCTCAGCGGTACTTACTGGAAGGGATGGCGAAAGGGGGGATGGAGGCTTGTGGGGGACCCCAGCCCTTCATGTTGTAGGCAGACACCTGGACGTAGTAAGCTGTGCCCTGCACGGACAGAAGCAACACTTAACACATCAGCATCTCTCCCAGTACTGGCCCAGTACACCAGCTCCCCCAGTCCAGTACACCACGAGGAGCACTAAAACATACAAAGCTCTTGCTATCAGACATTAGAAGAATTGCCACGGCCCTGCTGGGTGGTTTTGGGGGGAGACAGAGGAAGGACGGGACACTGCAAAAACCCTTTGCCGCGACATGCTCTGGCCCCAAAGACACGGGGCTTCTGCAGCCTGGAGGGTCGGGGCGCTGCCTTCCCGCTGCGGCGTGCGAGGATCCAGCCCCTGGAGACAGGGAGCTTGCCCACCCCGTCGCTGTCGGGGGCTTGTGGCAGGACGACAGTGATTAAAGGCCTCTGATTAAAGCCCAGCCAAGCTGCCAGATGTTGCAATGCCTCCAGGCACTCATGAAGGCGGACAGGAGCCCGTGAAGTGGCCCTGAGAGCATGATTGATGAGCTCGGGCCAGCTCCTTGAAGCATCGCTGCTCCAGGCTCCACTCAGCCCCATCCTGCTGCACACCAGGGCAGCTCTCCCACCCCGACAGCAGCTCTGGCACCACTGCCTTGGCTAAGCCCCTCT
>NW_009701936.1:8458-17143 GCF_000703405.1 Apaloderma vittatum
TGGTTCCCACCTGCTTGCCCCGGGGCTTCAGCGCTGCACCTCCCGAGCCCATTCATCCCAGCACCTCCCCGCGTTCCCATTCCAAGCTCCATCCCACCCCAGTCTCCACTCCAGCCCGAGGGCAGGCCCTGGAGTGGGGGGACAGCTGACAGGCAGCATGGTCCCTGCAGTTCTCAGGGAGATAAAACAGCAGGGAGGCCCAGCTCCAACCAGCCCATGACCTTGCTGAGCTCCAGGAGATGGAGACGGGGCTGGTTGTCCCCCCTCCTTTCTCCAACGGGGCTGGTGCGAGGGGGTGATCTGTGCAGGTGGCAGAGGAACGAGCTGCTGATTTATTGCCCAGGAGGAGCACGGGAGGAGACAGGAGCGGGAGACAGGGGATAAATCAGGCACTTGGTGAATGGGCCCATTCTGCCTTTCACTGAGAGTCCCCAGGCCCCCTCGCAGGGGGTTTCCCCACCACCAGAGCGGCTGCAGCCGCACGGGGACAGACAGATGCCTCTCGCAGGTGGCAGAGGAACGAGCTGCTGATTTATTGCCCAGGAGGAGCACGGGAGGAGACAGGAGCGGGAGACAGGGGATAAATCAGGCACTTGGTGAATGGGCCCATTCTGCCTTTCACTGAGAGTCCCCAGGCCCCCTCGCAGGGGGTTTCCCCACCACCAGAGCGGCTGCAGCCGCACGGGGACAGACAGATGCCTCTCTTGGCTCCACGCTCGTAGCTCTGCCCACAGACCATGCTGAATGCGACACGCATCGGCAGCATGATCCTATTCCTCCTGCTCAAAATGATGCCCTGTGCCCTCCCTGCATTGGCTGCAGGGAATGACCCCATGGGGTGTACGCTGGCCAGCAGCTTTTCCCTGTTGTGGGCTCTCCCCACTGCAGCCCAGACCCCCGTGAGGCACCCCAAGAGCTCACCGACACCAGGCCCTGGATGGTGAAGTGCAGGTCCTTCAGCTGGTCGATCACGGCCTCTCCCAGCAGTGGTGAGAAGGTTGGGGAGCAGCTCCACTCCACTGAAAAGAGAGAGACCCCAAGGTGCCGGGTGGTCCCAGAGTGGGGACAGGTTTCCTGGGCTGGCAGCACCAGAGCTGGAGGCAGCACAGAGAAGACGGGGAGGGGGACCTGCAACAGGGGAGGCAGCGTGGGGAGCTGCGGTCCTCCTCACCAAACCACATCAGAGAGGGTCAGCACCCTCAAGCGATGGGTCAGGAGTTGTGGATGGGGGAAATTCTCCCAGAAGCCAAAGCTATCTGGTGTAAGTGGGTGAGGGGTGCTGGAGTGGCAGGATGGCAAAGCCCCCCAAGTGTGCAGCAAAGAAGCTGCACCCTGAGTTCTGCCTTGGTGCAGGATGGTGCTTCAGCCCAGCTCAGACTGTCTGAGGGTGGCCGGGCTGCCCCGTACAAAGGTGGCTTGACAGGAGCTGGGCAGTCCTCCCCATGCCCCTGCCAGGCTGGCCTGGCATATACAGGGTGAGCACATCCCCCCACCCCACACACCGAGGTGCTTGCCATGACTTCGTGTCCCTCTGGTCCTTACCTTTGTACTTGGTGACAACAGCCGAATTGACGCTCAGGGGCTCCCAGAAGGTCACCTGCACCGAGGAGCTGCTGGCCACCGAGAGGTGGACATTGGTGGGGGCATCTGGCGCTCCTGGGGGCAGAAAATGCAGGGACCACTACAGCGAGACGGTCGCTCTGAATTCCTCAGTGTCCCTCCTAGGTCACCCCTGCATCCAGGGACACATTCCTGGAGTGCTCACCCCTCTGCCCCCATCTGGCTATGGGGATCCTCTGACGGGTGCTGGTGCAGCCCCATGCCCAGACCATGCACAGTCCAGCTCCTTGCCCCAGTGCTGGGGGCTGCCCCCCAGACCCCCCCAGGCCCTCCTATGGGCACTCACGGGCGTGCTCAAACCCTGCCTTCATGCGCTTGTACAGCCGGTATCGCCATTCCCAGGCCTTGAGCTGCTTCTCCTTCTCAGAGCAGTCGGCGTTGGGCGCCTCGTTGACCACCTGCGCCGTCAGCTCGTTGACGCGCTGCTCCGCTTCCCGCACCAGCGTGGAGAGGTGCAGTGAGCGGCTTTCCAGGCTCACGACTGTTGAGGTTGGTGGGTGGGCATGGCCATGGGTGCCGGCAGGGTGGCCAGAAGGAGGGAAGAGAAGGTTGTTAGGGCAAGTCCAGGCTCTGCTGGCACCAAGTCCTTACCCCGAGACCCCATCCTCCCCTCCATGACCTGCTCCTGTGCTCCACCTGAGCCCCTGCTACAGCTTGCACCAGTTTCCCAGAGCCCAGTGACCACCTCCCCAGCAGGATCCTGCTGACCAGGATGTCCCGCTCCACTGGGCTGAATACCCAGGTGATGATCACGGCTTCCCCCACACCAACTCACAGTGTGGGCTCTCCTTCGCTCCTGCCTGTAGCAGCGCCCTGGCGATGGGAGCATTGTTGGTCATGATGGCTATGTCCAGGGGCAGTAGTCCCTCGCTGTTGGGGGTGTTGAGATCCAGCTCCTCAGGGCTGTACTGCTTCAGCAGCTCCTGGACCCTGTCTAAGTCCTGCAGCTCCACAGCCTCGAAGAGGGCAGCATTGCTCTGGAACTGGGTGGAAGGAGAAACACAGGTTGGCCGAGCATGGGGCACCCTCCTCCACCCCACCAAGCACCCTAGCCCCTCACCAGCACCCCACAAATCCAAACCAGGGAGGGAAGCTCTACTCCTGAAGGCTTGGGAACATCAGTTCTTTGCAGGCAACATCACCCACGCATGAGCCCTCCATCCCCACCTTCTCAGCCACAGCAGCACTCAGTGAAGCCAGCGGGCACTGACCAGGTAAGACTTGCGGAGCTTCTCCTTCTCGCCCCGTCCTGCCAGGCTGCCCTCGTCGAAGGACGTGTAGTTGACGCGGAATTTCCCCGACAGGTTTCGGTAGAGCCTCTTGGCCGCATTCGGTGAGGAAGGGCCCGGCGGCTTCCTGGCCTGCGCCAGCTTCAGGTCCCGCATCTGCTGCGTCATTTTAGGGGAGGATGACCTGGGAAAGGGCAAGGAGGTGTGGGGAAAGGAAGCACAGAGGCACCTCTGCTGTGTTGGAATGAGGGCGAGACTCAGGAGAGACGGGGCAGTGTGAAGGGCAGCTTTGATGCGAGGGGCTGCGAGGTGGATGCTGGTGCCCTCACCCAAGGCCAGTCCGCTCCTCCTGCCCGTCACTGCTGCTGGCCCTGCGGGGTCCCAAGGGGCTCGTGTGAACCCTGCAGGTGAAACATTTTCTTCCTGACCCAAGAGCCGGTCTAGCCCTGCACTGACCTTGAGCTGGGAATGCCCCAAGCAGCTTAAAGCTGCTCAGCTCTGCAACCACTCCTCATCCATCACCCCGGGGAAAACTCTCCTTACTCTCAATCTCCACCACCCAGCTCCTCCAGAGATGAGCTGCCCAGACCCCCTTGGCAGTGGGGGCTGCAGGGACTGACCACCCCGGAGCCCTCAGGAGGCACTTGGCTTGGGACAGCCTCGCGCACCCTCTCCACATCCATCCTTCCAGCAGGAACCCGTCTCCCGCGCTTCTTGCCATCCCTCAGCCCTCTTGGGTACGTGACTTGCTTCCGGGTCTCTGTTCTAGCAAAGGGCATCTGGCAAAAGTGAAGTCAGAGCGGGGAATGGATAAAACACCATTTCTAGTGGCACTGAGAAAAGACCAGGTCCCGATGAGGACCGGCGATCCCCGGTCTCCCGCTCACTGGCAGATTCAGGCTGCACAGCTGCTCCTCACCTTCTCCATCCACAATGATTAAGCTACAAAATCTTTTCTCCACTCCAATTTTGATTTCTGCTTTAAACGGCCATGACGTATACATCACTAGGAAAGCTAGCATCTTCTCCTGGCTTTTTGGAGGGGGACCTGTCCCTTCCTGCCAATCGCTCATCTCACTGGCTTCAGCCTACAATGTGGCCAAAGCCACGGTGTCAAGCTGCTGCCCTGGATTCCTTCAGGGATGGGTGTTACCTGAACGTAGCGCTTTACGGATCTACATTCCACCAACCACATGAGCTTCAGGTGGCAAGAGCCCCCTAAGCAACCATGCAGAGGTTGGTGAGCAGCCAGAGTCCTCCTGGTTCTGGTGGGGAGGAAGAGAAGCAGCACTCCACCAGCATCCCCACGGTGGGAGAGACCTGCATGACGCAGGGATGGGCTGGAGAACCAGCTTTCAGCTGGGGTAGCCTGAGAACATCGAGTTTCATAGCGGACACACAGCAGCTCCTGGCACGGCCACTGACAAGGGCTCCTCATGCCAAAGGCTCCACAGACAGCACGCACGAGCCTCTACAAATGGCAAGTACAAGACACCAGACATCAGAACAGCTCTGCTGTCACCAGTGGATGGGAATTAAGAGAGAAAAGAGACCCATGCCTGCGCAGGCAGGGCACTCTGGCAGGAAGAGACAACCAGGAAGGCAGGTCCTGACCCACAGACCAAGCCCGAGAAGCAAAGTGCTATCTGACATACTCAGGCAACAGAAATAAATGACTCAAGAGACTCTCCAGCTAAACCTTGCCCTTCCTCCTGTGTTTCAGAGCTCCCTGCCACCCAAGTCCTCCTCCCTCCACCTCCAGCTGCTGCTCAGAGGTGACAATGACTCTTTTAACAGGCTCATCAGCAAGATGCCTAATTCCACTACAGTTTCCCCTTCATCCAAAAAGGCAACACTTCTCCCTCATATCAGGAAAGGAAGGAAGACCCCAAAAATATGCCTCTGGAAGCTGGAGCAGACCCTGTTGTAACAGATCCCTGCTCCATCCATGTCTGCAGAATCCAGGTTTAAAAAAGGAGTGGTGCTTTGGAGCAGAAGCACTTTTTTCTGCCAGTTAAAATATATGGCAAATGATCCAGTACAGGCAGGCTGCACAGTTTGGAGGAAGTTCTCTCAGAGATGGTAGAAACAGAGGCGACACAGAGAAATATCTCATTATTTTCCCTCATCTGATTTGCTTTTAATGACAAGTAAAGAGACGGAAATTATTCAGAGCTCAGGAGCGAACATCTATCTATATTAAACTGGCTGCCCCAAAGATAAAAGAGTTTCCTGCCCTGTGGTTATGAGTCATCTGGACTCAGAGAAATAGTCTTGATTTATCTTGACCTAAACTTTGCCGCGGAGCAACTGATAGCTGAAAACAACACCCACAGATATCGTGCCCTCAAGGTACGACCGGCCAACATCAGCTCACCCCATGGCAAAGCCCCCCGTCCTGTGAGGAGGTGTCGGGATGAGGTCCCACCTCCTCTGCCTCTATAGTCCCAGTGCAACTGAACTAAATTTATCTTGACCACAATCAGTTCCTGTTGCTAATTATTCACCTACCTACTGCAAACACTGTGGCAGGGGTCGGGTGCTTTGCCTGCAGTTCAGTTTTCTGGCCGTGGGATGTGTTTGTGAACATTAGGGTGGAAATCCATCAGAAATCCATGTACCAGCAAACTCCATCACCCTCTCCATGGAAAAGGCTGAGGTCGTGCAAGAGGATGTGTTAGGGCTGGCCTAACTCATCCCAACTCATCACAAGACCTATTTCTCAAAGCCGATGTAAAGAGATTTTAAAAAAGCATGCGAGGATGGATGTCCGTAAGACGGCTTCGTTTTCTCCCTCCTTTCTCAATGACATAAGCAAACCCACCAGATACTTTCTAACATGGTGGTTCCTGCATACTCTGGGTTTTTTATTTTTCCAGTGCTGCAGATCTTAGTCTAGTAAGCAACATTAATAATTGTCACAATTATACGATTTTCAGTGAATTCTGGTTAAGGCTGTAGCAGCTCTGAGCCTTCAGCAGAGAACGAGACCACGTCAGACAGGGCTGCCCTGTCAGAGCCCGGACCCCGAGCCCGGGGACACCCGGCTGTCCTTCCCCAAGCACCCATGGGGACAGCTCACACTGGGCACCTGCTGCACCAGATGTCCAAACCCCACTCAGACTGTGGGTTTTGTCCTCCCCACCACCACATACTTCCATTTCAGGAGGTACCTGGACAGGCAGGCAACGACCATCCTACCTGGAGGTCACCAGAGGTGGCTGCTGGAGACTAAGGTGGTCATCTCACGTCATGTCCCACCAGTGGCAGCCTGAGCTGGGACTAGGGATGTTTTCCTGAACCTCAGTTTGATTCAATCCATAGGGTTATCAAAAAAAAAAACCAAAAACCCAAGCAAAGCATAGGAGAAGCCTAAAAACCAGTTATCAGGGAAAGCCACACAACCTGGCCAACCTCTCCCCAAAGTTTCACCTCGAGGTCAGTCAACATACGTGCGGCTTCCAAAGAAATCTGAGCGCGAGGGGTTGTTCCTCGTCTGGGCACACTCGGCCACGCTCAGCCTCGGCTCACACAAGGAAATCACACATCACAGCCACAAACACTTGGGCACCCAATGTTCTCTGGCAGAGCCCACTCGAGCTCCTAACGCCCAGACGAGCTCCTCTCAGCTGGCGGGGACATGGAGCAGAAGCGCAGTGTCCAGCACAAAGAGTGGCTGCTGGTGTACCTCCCCTTCCCACTCTTTCTGCTGGGGCATAAGCAATTTTTCAGGAGCAGGGAAATAGGGTCAATGGTTGGACTTGATGATCCCAAGGGTCTTTTCCAATCTGAATTGTTCTATGATTCTATGATTCTATGAGGAGGGAAGCTCTTCCAAAAGAGTGGGATTTCCCAACCCCTCAAAAGGCACACCCCAAACCGCTGTGCTCAGCACCCCTGCGAGGCGGAAGAACTCACGGGAGCAGCCTAAGCACCAGTCACCCATCTGGAGGTGCACAGACCTCAACAGTATTTAAATATTTTGCGGTGGCCTGGCTGTGCAAAGATGGAGCAAAATGCTCCTGCTCCGTGGAAACATCTGTGTGCCTGGAAAATGCACTTGCTTATTGAAACCTGGGTCCAGGGAAAAGCACCAACCCAGATCCAGGGCTTTGTTTGTTTGTTTCCTACAGATTTTCTCTCTCTCTTCCTCCCCCCGCAACTTGGCAAACCCAACGGTTTTTGTTTTGAATGGAGCCGAAACGAGCATGCCTCTTTTGTTTAGCAATAACAACTAACTTATATAGGTCCTGCTCCTGCCAGGACATTTTTGTTCAAGATCCAGAAGCCCAATGCCGTTAGCCCCACGTTATTAGCTCAGCACGGTGCAAGGCCAGGAGATGCTGCACGGCAGCTGGGTGGGTGTGGAGCCTCCCAAGCATCAGGCACCGGTTTGGCAATGCCAGTATGGCGGCACGTCGTCTCCGCTGTCTCCACACCGGGCATCACCACAGTACTTCGAGGAGCTCATGACCCACAGCAGCAGAGAACAGACCTGGTGGCCACGCGCTGGATTCAAAAGCCAGCTCCTGCATGGCTCCCCCCTGGCTCTGCCAACACCTCCCTCCTAAATCACTGGCTCTGCATTTGGGAGAGACAGAGACTCCAGGACTCCAAGAGACGTTCAGAGCCAACCAACTAGATCACTTGCTGACAGCCTGTGGAGGCCTCCCATAAAACACCCTGGTCCTGTGGGCCCAGCAGTACATCTGGGGGAAGAAGGGAGCACAGACACCTGAGCAAATTCTACTGCAACACAACAATGTTGCTGTTTCTTTTCCTTTTTTTTTTTTTTTTTAATTAAGTTTCCTGATAACACTTTTAAAATGAGCACGGCTTAGCCTGTGGTTCAATCCCCTATTAAAACATGACCAAAATCAGATTTTCCATTCCCGCTGTCATGTATGTGTCACAAAACAGCTCTGTCCACACACATATGTCCCTCCTGGGCAGCTCCTGCCCTGCCTGCACACGCAGGGACATTGGGACACTTCTCCTCGGGGACCGTGCCAGAGGATGGTGTGCAATGGCTGGCTGTCTAGCCAAGGCAGACGATGCTCACAGGACCCAAGCACCAGCCCTAAGGGGCTCTGAAGGTGACCCCGGCTGGCACAGCCCAGCTCCAGACAGCCCGAGCCATCCCTTGAGACAGGGGAAACGTAAACCACCAAAGGCTCCATCCATAGGCACTGGTCAGGAAGGGGACGCTGGAGGGTCCACGTCAGGCCCTCGGCTCCGCACTCCAGCCCTGCTTTGCCAGCTTCACTGTTTTCATGGGGATTTACCCCAGCACAGCTCCTGGCACCTAGAATATCCACTTTTCTACTCTTGCATCTCCGAGTTTCCGCGGGGATGGAGCTAAGCGGGTATGTGCATCACAGACTGAGGGTGTCCCTGCCTGGAGGGCTTCAGGAGCCACTGCTCGAGGCGCAGCATCCCCTCCCGGTGCCAAACACCCTCCTCCATCAGCACAGATACTGGCGATGGCAGACCTGCCGCCGGGAGCTGTGCTCAGCCCTGAGCTCCCTCCTCCCAGCCAGGTTAAACCCTCCTCGCTGTGCTCCCCACAATGCCAGCCTTTAATTGCTGCCTGACATTAAGTATCGGAGCAAGGAAGTCTTGGGTAAATGTCCTTGCTATGGGAACACACAGTGCTGAGTCTAATTACATTGTTTTTGTTTGGCTTTTTTTATTAGTTGTGCTGCGGCTTCCCCTCCCTGACAGGCCAGCAAAGCGCACGCTAAATATGGCCGGGTTTAAAGTCCGCCGTGAAACCCGAACCGCGGCACCAGACTGGCTGGACTCGGTGCAAGCCAGGGTTACGCGGGACACGCAT
>NW_009701936.1:17171-24506 GCF_000703405.1 Apaloderma vittatum
CCGCCGCGGTCCTGCTCCATCCCCACGCCCCCCCCGTCCTGCTTAAACACCCACCGTCGGAGCAGCTCTGAGCACAACCACGGTGCTCCAAAACACCTCTGGAACCTCCTCTTCCTCGCCCTGCTGAATCCTGCTGGGAACACAGCATAACCCCTTACACCACAGAGCAAGCTGGCTGATCTCCATCCTACCCATCACCTCCACACCAGTCCTCATCCCATCTCCATCGTACCCGTCACCTCCACACCAGTGCCTGTCCCACCCCACCTTCACCCTACCCATCGCCGCCACAGCGGTCCCCCGCCCAAAGCACCCTGCCCCACACCTGCTCGACCCACCTCCTGGCTGCCCCTTGGGGCTGAAGAGCCGTCTTCCCACCAGCCACGCCGCTTTCATCTTCCTCTGCCCCCCCCTTGTTATTTTAAAGGCATTCCAGAGGATGCTGTCAGGCTTGGATGTGGTTTGGTTGGGTTGTTTGTTTTCGTACTGGAGGTTTTATGATCGCATTGGGAACGAGCCCTAATTGAGCTGCAATTCGAATTGCAGGCCGGGGGTATTTGTTTCATTTTCTGGAAGGGCTTAAACGGCAGTGCAGCTTAGGCTGGAGAACGCATTTGGTTTTAACTGGAACCTGATGGAGACAGGGACAGAGCGGGATGGGCTGTCCCCAGCTGCTGCTGAAGCTCACGGGGAAGCCCCAGTGCCAGGTACCAACTGCAGCAACTAGCAGTGCCAGGTGTGACCACAGTCCCACAACAACCCAAAAAGAAACCCGCTGGGCTGATGGATCTGGTGCCAAGAGCCAAGCATGGCCCTGGGGCCTGGCTCTGTCAGGACTCCCCGCTCTGCTTGAGACGGGGCAGGAGAAACAGGCAGGACCTGAAGGACAACACCCAAACTGCCCTTTGCAGTACCCACATCGGTGTCAACTTCTGCTGACCATGTCCCATGTCGACAGCCAGAATGAGCACCCACAACACCCTTCTGGCACCCACAACCAGCCAGACCTTTGCAGGTGGGGCCAGGAAGACAGACAGATTTCCAATGCACAGGGCAACTGGCTGAGCACCTGCTCTGCATTGCAATGGAGCTTTCTCCCTTCCTTCCGAGATCTCCCAAGCCCGGATGCGGGTCAGCAGCGCTTTGGAAAACACCTCCGTCCTGCCGGCACCATCCCGGCTAAATCAGACTTCCGCGTGTTAAACGCAGATGAGCAGCAGGGACTCGCTGCCCCTCTTTCAGAGAGAAATCCTACCCTGGTGTGGCCTGCCAGGAACGAGTACCTCTCTGTGCCACGGATGCATGTGTGCAAACTCTTCTCCGGGGGAGAGTATCAAATGCAGAAGCTGAGTCATATGACGCCTGGTCTCAAAGATCACTGAAGACGAAAGGAAGGAGGTAAAAATATCTCCATGGGGCTGCAGGGTCCCAGCTTGGACCCAAGCAGGGAGGAAGGTGGATGCTTGGTGTGGGGATGCTCAGCCATGTGACCAGGGACTGGCTGCCGGGCTGGGAGGAGTGAGATGGGATGTAAGACCACGCTCATCCAAGCTAAGTCGCATCCCCATCCGCATACCCCAGCAAAATGCCCGGGATCCCCCAGGAGCCAGGAAGAACGTGTCTTCCCCCATGATGGCTTGGGCATGTGCAGGAGGGATGCTCCACGTTCCAGGGTGGCCTCGCACCAGGGTGACATGCTGCACTGCCTCCTCCTCACCCTGCTAGGATTCACTGGGGGTGTCCTCACCGACACTGGCTCCTCTGAGCTGCTGTGCCCGACTCCTGGGGTGGTGGTGCTCCAGAGCACCCATGCTCCCAGGCCTTCTGCTATGGTTCCAAGGTTGGCTCAGCTCCCTGCTCTGCTGGAAACAGGGTTCCAGGGAGCTGCATCCCCGCTGCCCAGCCCTGGGGCTGCAGCTCAGCCCCCCATGGGGCCACAGCCAGAGGCCATGGGGGCTAAGACCCATAGAGCCATCACAGCAGGGAGACGCAGTCCACTTGAACCCAGACTTGCGTGGATGACAAGCAAATCCTTTGCCCTCCTGCGCCACCTGGTGCCACCAGGAAGAATACGCTAGTGAGATCCGGCTTTCATCGGCAACCACCTCTTCTCCCAACCCATGAAACTGCAGAAAATTGACCCAAGGAGGACTTCTGGAGATCATCTGAGCTCACTCCTCCACACCTGTGGCTGGTCTCCACTCTTAGTCAACGATGTCCCACCTGTGCTTCACAGCTCTCCAGGGGACCTCTGTAGCCCATCACTGGGACATCCCTTCTGGTGCAAGCCCACTTCCAGACCATCGTCCTACCCAAGCCATCCAGCTAGACAAGGACCAAGCCTCTCCAGCGCACTGGAGCGGCACGATGGAAACCAGCTGAAGACTTCCAGAGCTGCACCCAAAGGGGATATAAAAGACAGGCCACAGACATTGATCTCGGCGGGGAGGAGGAGACAACAGCCAAGACACAATGGAAGAACAGACAAATGCACACACCCGGCTCCAGAGCTGCTGCCCAGCTGGTAAATGTTACTGGAGTCAGAAAACCCCTTTCCTGCTGGAAGGCAACCAGCAGGACCCAGCTGGCAGCGCTGGACACACTGGCTGCTATGCCCTGGGTGTCCCTGGCTCCACCACCAAGCAGAGCCACCCACCCCGTTGGGGATCTCCTTGGGCTGCCGGTGGCACGTCCCAGGCTGGCTCCCTGTTTGGCGCAGCTGCATACTGGGATTTAGTCCCAGCTCACTCCATGACCTGCTCCTTGCCCAGCACCCACTGGAGTCTTCTCTGACTGGAGGGACCAAACCTACCACACAGCCCTGGAGCTGGTCTCACACCAGCACCACCCAGTGCAATGCCAGAGGAGCTGGTGTGCTGCCACCCGACTACAAAAGCACTCACGTACACCAGAGACGACCCCCCCTCCATGCATGTCAAGCGGAGTCAGGGTCCAAAGGCTGCAGTCCAAGAGAAGCCAACTTTGGTTTTACCATTTTGCTAGAAAACACCCCACAACTGCTAGAGTGCTCTTGTAATGGCACTAGCTGGGGAGACCTCACCACCAGCCACGCCTTCTTCCAGATGAGGTTCACCTGCTGCCTCCATCAGACCAGAGCTCTCCCACCTCATGTGTCCCTTTATCCTCCCTCTGGCTGCAGAAAGCTTGAAGATACCATCAGGTGGAGTAGCTCAAACTGAGGATAACGGAGCCTGTGGAGGAATTATCAAAGCCCCCCAGGGCAGCAAGTAGAAAAGACTTCCATCCTAATAAAAAAGAGCAACAAAAAACCCCACAGTAACCACCAGGTCAAACCTCCAACCATGAGGACACACTCATCAATGTGTCCAGTGCTATCAAGCACATGGGAGAGGCTGGCGTGCAAACGCCCTTTCCGAGGGTCTTGCAGGACGTGGTAGCATTGGGAAACGCTCAATCTCCACTCACTGAGCATCGCCTCAGCTTCTCCGGGTCTAGAGACAAGACATGACCCGAGCTGGCCTGAGCTCTGCTCCTTGTGCTACCACAGAGGGCAAGAAGCAGGTGATCCTGCTGTCAGTGCCTCAGTTCCCACTCATGGGAAATGGAGATAAAGACAACGTCATCCTTTGTAAAAGTGCTTTGAGACTTGCTAATGAGGTTTACCAAACAAATGCTCGGGTTCCTTGCAGTCACCACTCCTGACCTGGACTCGTGTGGGCAAGGGATTGTCTCTAGAGACGGGTGCTCAGTGCAGTTGGAGAGCAGTGGGTGCAAGGGCCAGAGTCTTTTTGCAGATGAAGACTTCAGCAGCTAGCTTCCGAAGAGCTCTTCCAAGCATGCACAACCATGCCTTCCAGAGGCTAACAGTTCAACCAAATCTGTGTTGATTTCCACCAGGAATGCACCAACCCTGCCAAACTTCAAGTCTCTCTTCCAAAGCAGGGAGGCACCAGAAGTTCTCAAAGAGACGGCAGAGAAAAAAAAAAAAAAAAACAACCTCCCCCAGAAACCTCAACCTTTTGGCAAAGCTACCACTTTTTCCCAACCTTCTTCTGAAATTCGAAAAAAAAAAAAAAAAAAAAAAAAAAAGATAAAGATGAAATTCGAAAAAAAAAAAAAAAAAAAAGAAGAAAGTTCAAGCAGAGGCAGAGTGACCATGGAAAAATTCAGCCTAAACAGTTAAAGTTTGACAAAGGTAGAAGCTAACAAACTTTCACTCAAAAGTGTTATACAGCCTTAACAACAGGCATCTGCTGGCTCTACCCACAATCAACATGTCAAGTGAGAGGTGTCCTCCTCAGCCCTTGTCTGTCCATGGAGGCACATGAGGATGATGAGGATGGCCAAAAAAGCGCTTGGGAGATCCCTGTTTGCATGGTTACATCAAGAAGGAGCTTCAAGCCAAACACAAACAGCTTGGGCTCCTCCGTCACCAAAAGGCTGGGCGACATCTCACAGTGCTGGAAGCCCCAACACATGGTGGGTGCTGCCATCTCCTTCCTCCCCGTCACCATCCCTTGAGCAGGGAGAGGCGGTGTGCAGGCACCCTCATGCTCCTGAGACTCCCTGCTCATCCCACCATGCTCTCACTCTGCTTCTCCTGGCTGTGCTGCAAGGCAGCTTCCTCAGGACCAAGATGCCCACGGACCTGGAGAGTCCCTCTAGATGTGCACTGCTACGTGCTGGCAGTGTCGTCCCCAGTGTCAGCACGGGCTGGCTCAGGTTGCAGTCACACCTCCTGATTTATTGGGCCAACAAGCCCTCAGCCCGGAGGGTTTCTTTTCCTCCGTTACAACCATGATTTTTCTGGTGACGGACCAAATGATGTGGCAGGAACGCAGATGTGGAAGCTAGCAAGTGTGATCTCCAAGAGAAGTGTGGGAGCAGGATGAGGTGAGTGGATTTCACTCTTGCCTCAGGCGACCTTGAGCACGTCAGTAAAGCCCTGGAGCTGCAGTGGGGTGCCTACCATCCCCCCTGAGACCAGGGAGAGCAGCAATATGGCAGCATGGCCTCAGCGTAGCTCAGGGCTAGCTCTGTCCCTCTCCTGGTGTTTGTACTTGGGGTGAAAAGGAGCTGCTCCAGCAGCAGATACCACCTCCATGGCACAGCAAGAGGATGAGGAGAGCCTGCCGGTGCAGGAGGAAGGCAACCTGGGGTCCAGCATCCTGCATTTTCAGGAAAGAAAACAGCCAAAGAAACTTCACAAGTTGATGTGAAATTCACCCAAATGGAGCTCAGCTCCATGAGCAAAACTACTTTTCTGCTTGCCAGCAGCTTTCCAGAGCTTGTGACTGGGGCTGAGCGGGGCCAGGAGAGCACTGGGAGGATGGGACCTCTTGGTACCCTCAGCCTGCCACTTGGACACCATTGGATTATCCATCTCGTCGCTCACAGAGCTCCAAGAACACTCTCAGGGCTGAGGTTCCCTCGGGCACCCCCTCAGACAGCCAGCAAGTCACCGGGTGTAGACAGGGAAAGCAGGAGCATTAGCTAAATGTCACGCCGGCTTATCTGTGTCCAGAAGCAGCCTCCTCGCTTCCCGAGGACTTGGCCCGCTGCTTCCCGGGGTTTCAGTGCCCGGGGAAACCCGAACCGGCTCTCCTGACCGCCAGCTCCCTCCCGGTGCAGGCAGGGCAGGGCTGGGCTCCAAGCTGCCCCCCAGCAGGCAGGATGGGGCGGGAGGTGGGCTGGCTGCTCGCAAGGGGTGCCGGGCAGCGACAAGGCACTCTGGCAGCACCTTGGCACGTGTCAGACCCTCAGATGACCTGCCTGCTAAACCACCAGTTTCACTTGCTGACAAGGTCCAGAGGCAAAGAGGTGCCTCCCAGCACAGGAACCCAGCCAAGCCTCACCAGGCTGGCCCTGCCCTCCAGGCTCTTCCCTGGCAGGAGGCAGCAGGACTGACCACCCCCTTTCAAGGCTTGCATCTTCCCATGCAGGTCAGGCTTGCAGGGAGGCTGGAGGCTCCATCACACAGCAGGAGTGAGCTCCAGAGCCTGGTGTGCAGTGACATCAAAACCCGAAAGAATTAAGATTCTACCTGCCTGGATCTCCTCAGACCTAGAAAGAGTTGTCTGTCAACCTCCGCTCCTGCCACTGCCTCTGACCAGAGGACTGCCTCGTCCTCCTCCGTGAAGACACTGATGAACTAGAACACAACCTGGGGAGGGAAAGACTCACTTTTTTCAGTATCTGCTCCCTGGGCAGAGGAAGCTCCAGCCACGCAGGACAGAAACCTTGACCTTGGTGCTCTTTGCTGAAGCGGTAATGAAAGCTAACAGCTCCAGCTTGCGATCCCAGTCTTACAAAACCTAACAGTAAAGCTCAGCCTGCCCGTTCTGAGATGGGAGCAAGCCCACATCTTGTCCCTGGCGCTGGGAGAGCGGGTTTGTCAGCAGAAGACCCCTGTTACCAAGTGTGCTGATGTGACAGCCAGCTCTGCCATGAGTACATCTCAAAGTACCCTAGAAAAGAGCTCAGTGCTGCTGTGCTCCTTTTAAAGAGTGAGAAACTGAGGCACAAATAGGGGCAGATCTTGCCTTCAGTCACTCCGTGGGCCAGGAGAAGCCAGGTTCCCTATGCCCAGGCCACCATCTCATCCCTGGCCCCAGCCCAAGTCACTCTCCTCTATGATGGGTGAAGCTCAGAAACTCTGATGACTTGGTTTGGGTCCTGGCCCCTTTATCACTTAAAAGTGAAGCCTGGGGCTGGAGAGGAGAAACAAGACTGTGGGGAGAGCCGAGGAACCACACTGCCAGAACTACCATCTCAGTAGTTGGCAACAGCCAACACTCGGAAATCTCTAGGATTTGCATGGAGAAAAACAACAAGCCACAGCATCCCACCAAAGGTGACGATGGCTCCTCTGGGGGCAGTGGGCCAGGGTAATGCCACAAAGAGATGTCTTTTGGAGCTCTGTTCACTTCAGCAGCTGCTCTGGAGGCCACGCTTAAATGCTACCACATAATGTCATATGTTCATTTTTCAAAGCTCTGATACAACAGCTTTTCACAGCAGACTATCAGTAAAGAGCCTGTCCTGACTTCAGGCAGGAGATATTTGCCTCCCAGCTACTGATAGGCCCTGCTAGGATACTTCCTGGATGGCAAGCAGACTCTGAACAGACCTGAAGGGGAGTCAGGTGAACCTCTGCACCATGGACAGAGTGAAGACCATGTGTGGTTTCTTACGATGACACTGGCAGCTGCTGCCAAGTGTCCAGTTCCACTTTGGACAAAGTAAAGCACAAACCTTGCCTTTTCCTGGCCCTGAAACCAGAGCTTTTGTCAGATCTGCACTATTTTCCACCGCCTACGTGGAAAAACATCCTCCACGTTGCCCAACCGCTCT
>NW_009701936.1:24537-28164 GCF_000703405.1 Apaloderma vittatum
ATCTTCATTCCTGTTCAACCCTCCCTGTTAACAGTGCAAATAAAGCCAATAAAAAGGCAAAGTGGGATGGGAAGAGGAGTGCTCCTAGGGAGTGAGCCACTGCAGGACATGCTGGGGTAGGTGGACTAATATTTCAGTGCTGGGGAGAATGGAAGGAAATCTGGAAGTGGGAAGCTGAGGGGAACACCACTGCTCCTCCCTGACCTCTGCTGAGCATGGGGCACAGCAGATGTGGAGTTCACTTAGGCTCACAAATGTCTTCTGAAAAGCCAGCAGAAGAAAGGTAAGAGGGACGGGTGGTGAAGCAAAGCAATGGTGAAGAGTGAGGGGGCAGGCAGCAGCAAAGACTCAAGCGAAGGTGGAGAGAGATGCCAACACACCCAAGGAACTTGTCCTGGGCATCCCGAGTGTCCTGGGCTGACTCCTACCTCCAGTTTGGCCTCCCCGCTGAGTGCTGCCCATCCTGCCAGCATCCAAGCCAGTAGGTCCAATATTGACCTGGCACTGAGAGATGCTCTCCAGGAAGATAAACAGGAGGTTCCTGAAGCTCTGGCAGGCAGAAGTGTCTCAGCCAGTAGGAAACTATCTAAGAGCAGAGAAAATCTGTGCAACAGGGACTAGCACTGTTTAAGGGACAAGGGAGGAAGACCTGACCTCTAGAAGGAAACCAGGACTATTGTCGAGATTCGACTTTCCTCCTCCAGCATAACCATGGGGCTTGGGCTCCCTGCAGAACAAATCCAGGCAACTGGTACCTTCTGGGCATGGACACATCCACAGAGAAGAACCGGTGGAGATCCTGCAGGATGAAGAGCATCTTCCACCAAGGGATCCATTGTGCTCTGCAGATCCAGGCCATGGGAAATGGCAGAGGGATAACAAGAATAAAACAAAACAAATCGGACAAATGGGCTATTTGAGAGAAATCAAAGTGCATTGAGGATAATGGATATGCTGCTCTGAGAAATAATCTTATTGGCACTTGGAGGTATCAGCTACCAGCAGAGGGAAGCGGCCAGAACAACACATCAGCACAATATTTTTAATTTGTCTTTAAAATAAATGATATTTGCTTCCTGTGCTCTCGGAGAGGAAGGGATTTGGCTGAGGGCTCTGGTCCTAGACAGGGAGAACCTGGAAATCCGTCTTCTCTGAGCATTTTCCTTCTGTCACTTCCCCAGAGGGGTCAATTTTCCCCATTGAAGTGACAGAAGAAACAAAGGCAGACGGCGTCACTGGACCTGCTGGAGCCACCACCCGCAGCAGCAGATCACAATGGTGCACACTGAGAAGATCTGGCCTTTGGTCTTCCACCAACCCCTCCAGCCTCATCATAATCACAAGCTGAGCTGCCTCTCCCTGGGCTGATGGAGGCCTGTGGCCTCAGGAGGGGAGGCACAAGCCTCACATAGACCTGGATGGTCCCAAACTCCCCATCCTCACCAGCGAGTCCCTTAGAGTCCCTGGTGAATCATTGGGCCACGAGTTATGGAGTTGGGGGGATGAACTCCTGCTCCCCCCATATACCCAGAGGCACCGACCACAGCCATTCCCATGGTGCTGGGACTAAAGCCTTGAACCAGGTAGTTCAACAACCAAAAGCTCTGGGGGTTCCCAGCTGGGGTCCACTTCTCCCATGGAGAGGAGTCCTGGGTGGGTGGGAGGATGGCAGCACCAGAGCAGGCAGCCAAGCCCCCGTCCTGCCCCTCTGCAGACAGAACCGCCCTTGTTCTCTGGGGCTACAGCTCCTCTTGACCACATTTACTGCCCGTAAACCAACTTTCTAGCAGACTGCTCATGGCAACATCCATCTGCTGTCCTGAGGGAAGCTCAGGCTGCCCTGGGCAAGGCTCCTCGCTGCAGGCTGCCCCCCTCTAGACAGCCGGGATACCCCGGCAGACCAGAGCACAGTGTGGAAGTCCAGCTCCCATACAGCTAATTCAATAAGTCACAGATACCATGACTTCATAAGGCAGAGAGGCTCCACAGCTATTAGGGGAATTGGGAACGGGGAGCGGGGGGGGAGGAGCTGAAATGGAGAAGGGATGGAGACGGGGAGGGTGGAGAGGGGGAAGCTTAGACAAGCAGCAGAACAAAACATCCCATAAATCATGAGGAGCTGCTGAAATACCAGAACAAATGACCCCATAGCTTGGCCATTGTTCCCGAGCGAGGGCTTAAAGCACTCCCAGTCGAGACAAAGCGCCTCGCGTTTCGTTTCAACACCGCATCGGCCTGTCCAGGACCTGTGCTCGGCAAAATCGAGCCGGGGGCGGCTGCGATACACCCTGGATTGATGGCTGGGACTGGTAGGATGGGGGAGGCGAAGCTCTCGGCAAGGCGAGCTGCCCCACACCGCAGTTGGTGCAGACGCGGTGCCCACACCTCAGCCTCCCCAGAGCATCTCTTTGCTCCCACACACCTCCCAGGCTCTGGCACTCTTCACCTGAAGGGCTCAGGACCTGGCTGACCTTCTTGTTTTCCCTGGTTCAGGCTAAGAGCTTCCTTGGCTGGGAAAACACTCCATTAAAAACCTTTTGCTTTATAACCAAACCCTAAACATGGGGCACGTGCTGCCTCTGCCAGCCTGACGGTGCCAGCGTGGTTCCCATGCCTAGAAGTCACAGCTCCTGTCCTCATAGCACCACGGTCCCACCGCAGAGGGATGTCCACTAGCTCTGGTGCTGAGACTTTGCAGGGAAAACCACTGGGTTTTGGGGAACACGGTCCAAACAGGGAGTTGCTGGGCAGGGAGGTCTCTGCACACCCCTATCTTTGGAAGAAGAAGCAACGCTACAGGCTTGGGGAGAAGTGGCTGGAAAGCTGCTCAGTGGAAAAGGACCTGAGGTCTTGGTCAACAGCTGGCTGAAGATGAGCCAGCAGTGTGCCCAGGTGGTCAAGAAGGCCAACGTATCCTAGATCAGCAATAGTGTGGCCAGCAGGACCAGGGCAAGGATTGTCCCCTTGGGCTCGGCACTGGTGAGGCTGCACCTCAAATTGTCTATTCATTTTGGGCCCCTCATGACAAGAAGGACATTGAGGTGCTGGTGGGTCCAGAGAAGGGCAACAAAGCTGGGGAAGGGTCTGGAGAACAAATCTGATGAGGAGCGGCTGAGGGACCTGGGGTTGTTCAGCCTGGACAAGAGGAGGCTGAGGGGAGAACTTCTCGCTCTCTGCAGCTCCCTGACAGGAGGTTGTAACGACCTGGATGTCAGTCTCTTCTCCCAAGTAAATAAGGGACAGGAAGAGAAGAAACAGTCTCAAGTTGCACCATGAGAGGTTTAGATTGGACATGGGAAAAAATTTCTCCACCCAAAGGGTTGTCAGGCCCTGGAACTGGCTGCTCAGGGCAGTGATGGAGTCACCATCCCTGGAGGGTTTAAAAAGCCGTGTAGATGTGTTGCTCAGGGACATGGGGCACTGGGGGCCTGGCAGTGCTGGGTTAACGGTTGGACTCGACGATCTTAAAGGTCTTTTCCAACCTAAATGACTCTGTGATTGTACGAGGAGCTGAGTTTCAGCAACATGCCAGGGGTCAGGCAGCCAAACAAGACGCAGGCAGGACTGACCTCGGGCCAGCCGGCTGCCTCTAACCACCAGACGACACGCTGCTGGCAGCGGCGCTCT
>NW_009701936.1:28190-31360 GCF_000703405.1 Apaloderma vittatum
GCAGAACTGAGATAACGGGGGGGGGGAGCGAGGAATGGGCTGCATTTTTCCTGAGCCACCACGGGAATAGGCTATTCCAACCACAGATGGCAGGGAGGCTGTCCGACATGAAAAGCTCAAGGAGCCCAAACCAAACAGGCAGTGAGTAGAAGCAAACAATCAAGAAGAAGAAAAGTGAGGGGAAAATCAGTGTGAGTGTGGGAAAAGCAGCATAGAGTTGGGGGAATGCAAGCAGAGGAACAAATGGAAGAAGGAAAATCAGACCAAGAGGTAGGAAAGGAAAAGGAAGAGACAAATGGATGCCAGAAGGACAATCCTGCCAGGGCTGGAACTCCCGATGAGCAGCAGAGCTGGAAGGATGTGAGAGGGGGGCAGAGGCTCCCAGGCTCAAGAGTAAACCAGCCAACCACGGCCTTTTGATTGCATTAAGGCTCGCTTAAAGAGGAAAGATAAATGTGGATCATTTCTGAGGTGACAGGCACAAGCGAAGAGGAGGATCTCTCTGCCTCGATTCCACCCTAAAGCAGGGAGAAAAGGAGTTGCCGGCGTTTTGGGGTTGCTGTAGGGACAGCGAGAGGTCCCCATGGGAGCCACCAGCTTTCCGCTTCTTCACTCCCAACAGCAGAATATAGTGAGGAGCGGTTTTGTCTCACACACCTTCACGTGCCATTTAGGCTGGGGTGCTAGATGAGGATCACAGACAGGCAGAAAGTGAAGCTCCAATAAATCTGATGCCAAATCCTTGCCGCAGCTACCAGTTTTTACCTCAATTGGAGCTGCCTTGTGAGCCACAGGGAAAAGAAGGAAAAAGGGATCAGCAAACCTAAATAAAACTGGGCACGAGCAGCCCCCGGGTTTCTCCCCCAAGCCTGGGAAAGCCTCGCACTACCCTGCTCCCCGTGGTGCTTCTCTCCAGGCATCTCCCAGCAGCAAGACACCGGCTCACGGGAGCAACGGGCTGAGGTGATACGGCACATTCCTGGGCCCTAACACTGGGGACTTTGTGGAGCTGGCTTTAAAAAAAAAAAAAAAAGCCCCCAAAAAAAGAAGCCTTAAAAAAGCCTAATAATGAAGTATTTATTTCAGTAAACAACATATGAATGAAAGAAGTGTTTTCTCAATACTTCACTTTTTCCCTGACTTCTCTCCCTTCCCCCCCAGCAATATTTTTTTTTTTTTAATAAGTGGAACTAACGAGGCTTCGCTCCCTGACGCCTGAGCACGGGAGCGGGACCGGGCTCCGGCGCAGCACATAAACATGTGCCCTGAGAATAAAGAATAAAGCCTGCCTTGTGCCTAGGGAGCGGAGGAGATGTTCTCCGACGGACGCATGGACTGCAGGACCTGCGGCGGGAGCATCCCTGCACTTTTCGGGTAGGCAGCGCAGGATGTTCAGCACCTTATTTATTGTGGCAGCAAATAACCATATCCCCTGGCCCGGAGAAATGCCGGCACCCAGCAACCCTCCATGCAGGGCTCTGGTGTGTCCCCAGGGGACGGGGAGAAGGGCCAAGGGGAGGTGAAGGGATTTGTTGTCCCCATCCCAGCTGGCAGTGCCGGGGACACGGTGTCAGGCAGACACCGTGACGCTGTGCGGCTCCTTCTATTCTACCTCAGCTCCATCGAGCCCTACCTGAGCACCTGAACAACTGGGAACTCTGGAAAAGTCCCTCAGCTTGCCCTGCGTGTGGCTGGGAGGCAAGGATGCTTTCTGCTACGGCAGAGACATGAGGGGTTGGACTGATGGTGTTCTGGGAGGAATTTCAGGCAGAAAACACCAGACCGACATTCGGCCTCTCAAAGCAACAGGCACCGATGATTTTCTGCTTATAATCTCTACCTCCTTCTTGGCAACAGGTAACAGTGGGTCCAGGAGCTGCCCTTTGCCTTCAAGCCTTGGCATTAAGATAGGCAGGATTCTCAGAAGACACTGATTTGGGAAAGCACGGTCCATCACTTTTTCATCCCCCTCCTACCCGCAGGACGGCCTGGAGCGACCAAGTGAGGCTGCTAATCCCACTACGATGCTCATACATCCCTGAAGACGTACAGAGGCTGCAGAGAAATGATGTTTCATGCCAAGGAAAAGGCCAGGTGCCCCCTTTTGCCAAGGAGACTGGTGCTAAAACAGGGCTAAAACAGGATCTGGGGGCTTCAAAGAGATATTTAAAGGGAGAAAAGAGATTTACTGACTTCTTTTCTGTCTTGATTATGAATAAAGAGAAACTCTGATTGTTTTTTAATGAGTTCTTTGCTTCTTTTCCTGTTTGGTATGTTACAAATTCACATATTTGTCTACTTGGAAGATTCACAGTGATTGCAGAACCATTTTCCTGATGACATCGTTTCAGCAAAGGGAAGCAAGTTGTGCAACTAAAGAAGAAAGCAATTTGTCACCAAATAGCTTAAATTCTTTGTCTGGCCTCATTAATACCTGGTTAGCTTTGATGCCTAACTAACCTCACAGATAGAGGAAGCCTTTGAGGAGGACTCCACAAACTCACACTGAAGTGTTAGAACACACAAGAAATGCCAGAAAGATCTCCAAAAAAAGCAGGGAAAACAAAAACCAAACTTGACATTCTTGCAATTTCTAAGCTTTTTTTTTTTTTAAATAAATAAAAAAGAAGGTTTACCCTTCTTTATCCATCTAAGGAAGCAGAAAGCAAGGCAATTTCCAGTTCTTTTAAATATCCTTAGCTGGTCACCTCTAACGCTGGGCGGGTTGACTGATCTGCTTCCAAGGCTGTTGCATGAGAGCTTTGAAACCCAGGAGCAATTACCTGCTCGAGTGAGGACCGCTGCTGGAGACCTGTGCTCGGCACAAGAGGCCCCGCGGGCACTGCAGCAGCACCGAGGAAGGAGAGAACCTCCATCCCTTCAGGCTGGGCAAACGGGGCTCTCCTGAGGGGCAGCTGGTGCTGAGGAAGCCCTGTAACCCTCGCACCACTCACCCTGATGCCCCCAGGGCTCCCAGTGCCCCCACGTTGGCTCTGGTTTATCCACAGGGCAGCGAGGGGCTGCGGGAAGCATCCTCTAGCAGCTCCTGCAAGGATTGTGGGGTAGAAAGGGAAGGGGAGAGGAGAGGAGCAGCCAGCAGCAGGGGCTGCCAGAGGTCATGAGCTCACATGCTCCAGCCCTGCAGATGCACGTGTTCACACGTGAGCCCC
>NW_009701936.1:31372-34622 GCF_000703405.1 Apaloderma vittatum
CCAAAAGACCCCCGTGGCTCAATCTGGGGGGTTCCCCACAGCCCCCAAAGGAAAGAGCCACCCAGGGCTCCCCGCTGCTCCCTGCAGTGAGGCAAGAGGGGGTGTTCTGATACCCCGGCAGAGCCTCTGTAGCAGACAGAGGGGTTTGGAGGGGTGCAGTCCCAGGGGACGTTGCTCAGACAGGGACAGAGAGTGGCAGCGGTGGGGACAGGGGATGCGAGGGGGGAGAGTGGCAGGGGTGGGGACGGGGGGTGCGAGGGGGACTGGAGAGGCAGGAGCTCCTTTCCCCCAGCCCTGCCCTGTGGCTCTTACCATTCAATGCTCAGAGACCTGGGCCGGAAGGCAGACAGCTCGGCTGAGGCATACTCAGCTTTCCTTCTCTTCTCCTGCTTCTGCTTAACCGACAAGCGGTGGGCAAACCTAGAGAGGCTGCTTTCCGACCTGGGGAAGGGAAGAGGAAAGGCGTTAATGTCACCGAAGCACCCTGGCTCCCAGTGCCAGCCCATGGCACAAAGCCAGGGGACGCTCGGAGCTGAAAGGAGAGGGCTCCAGAGTGTCAGCAACACCGGGACAGGGTGGCACTGGCCCCAGGGGGAAGAAGCAGGTTTGGCATTGCTTCGTGAAGCCAAGGATCAGCACAGGTCCATGGCGTGCTGTTAGTGAAACCAAAGTTGCAAGCCTGGCAGGCTGAGTTAGCAGCAGATCCTGCTCCCCGCTGCAGCAAAATCACCTCCCTAGGTTGCAGGCTGCTGCCCCAATGCTAACCGGGGATGGCTAATGCTGGAGAAACACCGGCTGCTTCTGCTTCTTGTCCAAGAGTGGTCAAGCAGCCAGGGGAGGATTGGTGGAGAGAAACAAAGAGCAGTCTTTGCCACAGCCACATGCTCCTTTGGAGAAACCCCAGAGCCCCTCTGACCTCCCTGCCAGGGTGCTCAAACACTGTGAGGGCTTTCCTGCTGAGGGCTGACATGGAAATCAGCCCATGTCGAAGATGTTTCGGTGGAGGAAATAGAAATGTGTGCGTGCAAATGGGTTCAGCTGCAAGACCCATCTGCGCTGACAAAGCCCCTGCCCTCACCCCTGTCTCACAGCCCGACGTGGTGCCACAACCCGTCCCTGCTGCCAGTTCACCAGGAGCAGGGCTGGGAGCAGGAGGAGCAATCCAGGGAGCTGGGACATCCCAGTTTGAGCACACAACCAGGATGGTAGCACTGGTGCTGTCTGCCAGCCCTGTCACGTACACCAGCACAACCACTGCTGCTCCTCCTCCTCCAGCCCTGTGCCAGCCTGACCTGCTCCCACCGCTCAGCCCCGGGCTGGACCGGGAAGGGGACAGGAATGATCCCATAGAGGTCCCGGGGGATGGGGGACAGAGCTGGGGGGAGGCTTTGAACCTACACACATCACTAAAGCCAATCCTTCTCTCCTCGCGAGTCCTGACCGGCTGCGACCAAACAGAATATGTCCAATAAAAGAAAGGAGAGAAGGTATTTCTCAGAAATGAGAGCTCCCCCGCTCCTCCTCACAATAATTAAGCCAACTGCAACCAGCTAACAGTTTTTTTCCTGATACATTTTAAACACAGACATCTTCAATTCATTAACTCTGGTTATTGATTTATTTTTCAGCTTATGAATTGCTGTTGCTGGGGACAGGGTGGAGACAGCTTTCTGGAGAAGGCTCTTGTCTCTCCAATCACCGCTGGGAAAGAGCCACTCAGACCTTCCAGGGTCATTCTTTACATTCTTGAGAAGAAATATTACTTTGATGTAAAGGATGAGGTTTGCCTTAAAAGAAACCCAACAAGAAACCCAAACCCAAGCTTCCCCAGCTCGCAGCCGGAGGAAGAGGCGTTTGAAGAGGAGTGATCCCAGCACCTTGTGAAAGCCCATGGAGCAGAGCCCAGCACCGACACCTTCCCCACCACCTCACTTGTCCTTTGACCTGCTGTCAAAGCTTGGCTGCAATGAATAAAATCCCATTTTTGGGAGGTGAGGGCACTCACCGCAGCTGTTCTGCAGCAGCCTCCGGTGCAGACCCCAGGGTGAGCAGGGCTCAAGGTTGACCCAGAGATTGGGCCAGGTGGTGGGGCTCAAGAAGCCACCTGGTTCTTCGGGACGTGTGGCCTGGCCGTGATGCCCCCAGCGGCACAGCATCACAGGGAGAAAGACAATGCTTTCCGGCTCAGGGCAGGGGATGCCTGACCCCAGGGCGGATGAGCAAGTCCACGTATAAGCCAGAAGGTGACCAAAATCTTGAGATGTTGGCTACTGCTTTCACTCCTCAGGCCAACCTTTCAGCCTACTGGTCTGCCAGGCAGTTCACCCCCCATCTGTCACTGCTCTCACTCGGGTTAAAGGAGATGGCTGTGACTGCTCCGACAGACCGGCATCTTCCCCTTGAGAGCTGTCAGCAGCTCCTCCAGTGCTCAGCCATGAGCCAGCTTCCTCTCACCTCCACCCGACCCAAAAGCTCCAGCAGAAACATCATTAATTAAAAAGCCAGGAGCACATTACAGGATGATCTGGCTATTTATACAGTGCTGCTTTACATAAACTGTACTGCAGAAGAGGGAATGAATCATACCTGCTCTGCCATGCCTGCATGCAGGCGAATGCAGCCCGTTGCCGGCAGTCTGCTCTGCCCCGCTCCCCTCGCCCCACCGAGGCCCCGCTTGGGGTCAGCTCCCCTGAGCTCCTCCCGCTGGGGCTGCTCTGGTCCCTCAGGGTCAGGATGCTCCCAGGGTGGGGCGTTGTGCCCAGGGTTTGTGCTCTGTGGTGTTGAGCCTCTAACAGGGGGAGGGGGATGCTGTTGGGACCACATTTTTACTGCGCAAGCCCTAATGGATGTACCTTGAGAAAAACCCATGGTAGAGATCTTAAAGTAGAGGCAGGGAAACTGAGGCACATTCCCAATGGCTGCCAGCATCTGTCCTCTTGTGCACCTCACTGACGGGCAAGATTTTCGTGCCTTCTCCCATCAGCACTGGCATGCTCGACACCACAAGTGCCAGGCTGGGGAATAGGCAGCCCCAGAGAGCCACCGCCACCTTGAGTCAGCTTCATCCTCGCTACAGGACAAGGACAAGTCCAGCACTGCCCCCCGAGCCTGGTCCACTGCATAGGAGTGCTCACGGTCTAGCCTGGGCAGGATTTGAGGCGACCTGCCCACCCCACCAGAAGAAGCAGCAACTCGGCATCGGTGCTGCCAGGGCTCGGCAGACCCAGCCTGCCGGGAGGGGACACCCCAA
>NW_009701936.1:34657-34992 GCF_000703405.1 Apaloderma vittatum
TTGAACCCTCACCCGCAGCGCTGGTGAGAACTGTCTCCTGACAACCAGAGAAGGTTGTTCAGCTACTGTGCTGTATCATAAATCACACCTCTCTGACTCGCCATCTGTCAGCCAGATTACACATGTTCTGAGTCCCATGGCAGCGTTTAAGTCAGAACGCAGCATCTTTTCCCCAGAAATAATTACTGGCCCTAGGAGGCTCTCGCAGCAATACCCCCATCCTCAGCCCTCCCCTTCGAAGCTCCCAGTGGAGCAGCACTGGCAGCACCAGGGAGGCAGGAGCGCTGCAGGGCACAGAGACGCAACGCCTGCACGTGACATCCCCTCCAGAAAAG
>NW_009701936.1:35057-35331 GCF_000703405.1 Apaloderma vittatum
GGCCACAGCGCCCAGTCCTTGCCGCAGAGACAGACATGAGGGAGAAGGGGACAGTGCTGTCCCCAGCCTGCTGTGTGCTGATGGTCCTCCAGGGCATTCAACCAGAGTGACCAGAGGATGCCATTGCAGGAGGCTGAGCCGTCACAGGGTGCAGCATCCCAGCACAAAAGTCCTCTCCACCTCCCTTTCAGGTGAGGACAAGGGTCTCCGCTCCCTCACAGGCTGGGCAGGATGATGAGCGAAAACATTTCCCAAAGATGACTTAGTACAGAAA
>NW_009701936.1:35392-36323 GCF_000703405.1 Apaloderma vittatum
AGCCGTGTGCGGGTGCGAATCCAGCCAGAGGTTTGCAACGTCTCACCGCTGTGTCCCCCGCGCCCTGCCACAACTGGAAAGTGATGACAAGCAAAATCCCTGTCCCCTCAACTCTGACAAACAGCGCATTTCAGCAGTTTGCAGCCATGTGAGTGAGCATTTGGCACCTCACCCAGCTGCAACACCCGGCCGTGCCGTGACCAGAGCTGCAGAGCTGACCACGGTCTGTGCAGGCACAGCCACACCGAGCCGCAGGTGCAGGATGACCGAGGTCACGCTGCTGCTCCACCAACACGCCCAGCCAAAGCCCTCGCCACCGCACGGGCGCAAGCCATCCATCCCGCAGAGAGAGGAGATAGCTTAGCCCAGGCAGGAATAACTCCCACTTGTTGAGCTCCGTAGCTGAGACTCGGGAGCCAGCATGTGCTTGTGCGTGGTTCTGAGCTAACCCAACTCCTGGCAGGCGGCTGCCAACCTCCTGAATGAGCACAGGCAAGCCAAAGTCCCGGGAAAAAGCCGTGTGGTGGCTGTGGGCAGCCCCAGGCACTTGGCAGCAGGCAAATAAGCAGCATTTTCAGCTTTCCTTCACAAACGGTCATTGCAAAACCAGCTTTCGAGTTGGGCTTATCCCCATGGGCATCCCGGCTGCAGCCTGGCCTTGGGAAGCCGGAGGCTGCCTCAGGGTGAGCAGGGCTGCGAGCGAGCACGGCTTTCTGCGCTCCCCACAGCGGCGGGTGAGCGTTTTATTTGCACAGGTGCAGTTAGAATAAAACAGAAGAAAAATACTCAAAGCTGGCAAGGTGCCTCCCAAGCAGGCAGCAGCCTGTTGGGAGAGAGAGGCTTCGGAAAGGGAACGCATACGGCGGCACAGCCACGCACATGCAGCCAGCCTCCCGCCAAGCACCGACCACCAGCACCGCTCCGGCAAAAC
>NW_009701936.1:36448-46676 GCF_000703405.1 Apaloderma vittatum
AGCGATGCTCACTCACCTGCACAGCCTCTGCTCCCTTCCCTCCGGGCTCTGCCGATCACCCACTGCCAGAGGAGCGGCTCATCCCAGAGTGGCTCTTTGGGACAGTCCCTGGCCCCTCGACACACTCAAGCATCATCCCTGCTCCCACTCGTGCTGCCTGACCTCTTCATCCGCAACCTCCGCTTCCCTCACCCATCACCTCAGGTTTCTCGCTCGATCTGTGCTTCGCTCTTTTTTTTTTTCTTTTCTCTCTCTTTTTTTTTTTTTCCTCCCAATCTTGTTTCTATAGAAACGAGATTAGCAGAGGGGGAAATAAAACAGCCCCATGTGACTCAGATTCCGACACTGAAGAATCTCCTGGTCGTGCTAGTCGGGGCTTTACATAACCACGAGTCTGCACGGGCTCGGACGCAGGGACCAGGCTTGGATGGGGGGCACAAGGCTTGAATGGGGGGACTGGGCTCAGCCAAGGGGGACCAGGCTCAGACAGAGGGAATGGGCTCAGACAAGAGGGACCGGGCTCAGACAAGGGGGACCAGGCTCAGACAAGGGGGACCAGGCTCAGACAGAGGGACTGGGCTCAGACAAGAGGGACCAGGCTTGGATGACGGGGACCAGGCTCGGCTATGGAAAGATCACCAAGCAGAAGGCAGAGATGCCTCGGGCTCACCTCTGCTGGCTTTGGCCTTTCGGTGGCACTCCTTTTGCAACAATGGTGCCACCAACCCCCAGTGGCATCCCCTGAAGACGCGGCAAACTTCTGCCACCCTGCACAGCCCTGCTTCACTATCCGTTCCTCTTGAGAAGGAGGGAAAGCAGGGGTAGGGATCCTGAAAAGTGCCCCAACTCCCACAAAAACTTCTGGGGTCCCCAGGAGGAAACCCCAAGAGCCTCCCGACACTGCTAGGCTGTCCTGCCCCCGCCCTCCCTACTCAGCCAAATGGTTTTGACCACTGGTCTCCGATCTCCGTGGGCTCACGGGTGACAACGCAGGGAATCTGGGGAGCTACAGGCAGCCACACACTCCACCTGTCTCATGTTCCGCCTCTTCACTCTCCTAAATCCACAAGCAATGTCTGGACTTGGGGCACACAAGCCATGGACTGAGCTCTTCCACCACTGTTCTGGGTCACTGAGTGACAGGCACAGGCGACTGTCCCAAGCCCAAAGGGATGCTGCACACCTCAGTTCCAGGCGAGCGGTGGGTGGGAAGTGCTGGAGACCCTCTAAGACTTCCCTCAACGCGTTCCCTTGGCTCAAGGACAGATGTGGCTATTGCTGCCCGCCAGGGCTTCTGATGAACCCCTATGCCTGCACTGGACACTGCCCTCTTGCTGCACCTCTGGGGGCTCACCTCCTCCACTTCAAAAACATTGCCCAAGGCTGGAAACAGGCAGCTTGGGCGATCTCCTGCCAGAACACAAGAGTTCAACCCAAACAGCATTGAGGTGCCTTCCCCAAGGCACAGGAACTTGGTTGGGCTTTCACTCCTTGCTGGGAGCATCTTGGGACCTTTGGTTCCGCACCCAAAGGGCAAGGCATTGCCTCTGCACAGGGAGAGGAACTCATTGACAGCTTCTCCGGGTCCTTGGGTTTCCTCTGGGACTTCAGCGTCCCACTTCTGGGGCTGACTCAGCCATGATTAGTTGGTGAGATCTAATGCTGTTCCAGCCCAAGGTCTGCCTGCAGGCTATTCCATTAGGAAATCTCTCCCGCCACGACCCCAGCAGTGTAGAACAGCACATCAGCGGAACGGGTGCTCATTTATCTCCGTGATGAGCTCGAGATAGATTAGACAGCTCAAAGAGCAGCTGTGGACAGCCACAGTTTAAGCAAGTGAAAAATTTGGGTGCATTCGCCCAACCAAACTTTTCCATGCATTATGACACCGGGCTTGTGAGCTGTGTGACGTGCCAAGGTCCTCGGGTGATGCTACAGAGAAGAAGCCAAAAGCTTCTGCACCACGAAGGGGATGAGCTCTGTGAGTGCACTGGCTCACCCACCCACCTGGGATGAGTCTTCACAAGCTAAACCAGCCAGACCGGTGGGATGGAGCAAAGCTGGTGATGCCTGGTTTGACCCAGTGAGGGGCTTGCTGCAAGGGGCAGGCTGCTGGCCAGCACGCTGAGGCTTCTCAAGGCCAGAGAGGGACAGTGGGGACACTGCAGACGGGGAAGGAGTGGCAGGAATTGCACAAGATGGTAAAGAAAGGAGGTAGAGGTCTCAACAAGAGGAAACAAAGAGAGATGTCTGACAGCCCTGGGACACGCTGCAGCTCCAGACAAATTGACCCTGAGCCCTTGAATGGTTCAGAGAACCTGAACAAGTCCTCCTCCCACAGCACATGTCCACAGGAGCCGCCCTTTGGTTGATGAGGACCCTGATGCCGTAAAAGCGAGAGAGGTCAGAGCTGCAAAACCCCAGTAACCAAGTCCACACCCCTAGACTGATGCTGGGATGGCTTCCCTGGGAGGCACCACATCGGGCTCTGCAGGACCTGCCACTGCAGCAAGGAGTCAGGCAGAGCAGACGGGATCCTCTATTTAAAGTACAAGAACGGGGTCACAGAAAACTTCCGCCAGCAAAACCACTTTGATACGTACAGCTAATTATAGTTGGCATTATCAGGCTGCATTGCAATTAGCAAGTCAGTGGCTGGTCTCTATTTCTGATCGGCCACACGAGGCGGGTAGGTATACCCAAGGATGAAAGGAGAAGGCAAGCAGGGGGAGAAGGACGGAGATACCTCATGGATGTGTTTAAATAAGCAGTGCAGCTGTTTCTGAGTGCTGGGGAGAAAGATATTTTATTTGGAGGGTGTTTATAAAGAAGGCCAAGAAAAAAACACGTGATACATCCCTTCAGCGCAGCCTCCGCCAGCAAGCCGGGCAGCCTCGTGACCCCACTGCCCGCTCGCTCCCACCTGGATGGGGCGCGCTGCCAGCACCTTCAGGTGTGCTCCAGAGTCCCACCAGACCTTCCAGGTCCCAAGCCTCTGAATAGAACCCTGCGGCTGACTTTTCAGAGCTATTTAGAGGCCAGATTAAAGCAGCATCCAGGGAGAAACTCAACCTCACATCCTACTTGCATTTCCCAAAGCCTATTCCGGTTGGCCTGCCCAGTATCCAGTACCAAGCCATTTGCTTCACGACAGCAGAGGCTAATGAAAGCAGCAACAACCCCTGGAAATGGATGGCATTTTCAGAACTTCTTTCTTGTTTTCTTTGAAAACCAGAGTTTTGTCAAACTTACAGCATCTGCTGCAAAGAATTGGATGCTAATCCAAGCAGAAGGAACCATCTAATGAGACCCAAATTAACATGTTCCTTTGTTTTGGCTTTCAAACATTGTATTTTAATACCAATGTACACTCTGAACGGAAGGTAAATTTGCATGTACTTCCCCTAAAAATTCTCTGCCAAAACAATTATTTTATTCATTTGCATTTTGACAATAACAGCTGTCCTCGCTCTGACCAACAGCTGTCGGCTCAGGAACAGAGATGCTGGGCACGTGTGCCCACCGCCCCGTGAGTCACACCACGCTCTGCAGCCCCCCGGCACGTCCAGGGGGGCCAGGACCTGCACCAGCGTCATCTTCCTCCCTGGGCATCATCGTCACCCATGGGCACACACACAGTCCTGTTGAGAACCCATCCCCACATGGGCTACGAGTGAGGAAGGATCCCACAGGACTGCTGAAGAGGCAGTGGGACACGCTGCCAAGAGACCCAGGAACGTGGTCTGTGAACAGAGCTGTGGGACGCTGAAAGAGGTGGGATCCCAAAGACAACACAGGATGATCTGGAAGTTTCTCCTCTCTCCAGACTTCAAGCAATATTCAGGCTGCCACCCTGTCACACCAAGATCCCACTCACTCTGCTTGGTGCTGTGGAACAGCTTGAAAGAAGAAGCAAGTAAAGATCTTTGCCTGACTCCCTACCACAACCCATATCACCAATGAGCACCGCTCCACGAATGGAGCACCAATATCCTGCGCTCTCAAAATTAGCTTCATCTCCTTTACAAACACAAGTTCAAACATCGACAGACAACAATTCACAAAACCCTACAAAATAAAACAGGCAAAAATTCCTTACCTCAGGTGAAATCCCTATAATTTTACTTATTTTTAAGGATTCTATCATTTCCCTTTATTTTAAATGAAGGTATCGCTCCCTCCTGAGCAGCAGGACAGAGAGCTTGGGCTCTTCTGAGTTGTGTGAGCATCTGCGTGCCATTGCCACAGGACAGGAGAGCTCCATATACAGCCCTGGTAGCTAGTGCTCAGAATACAGTAATTAAAGCTTTTATTCTGGTTAAAAAGATACCACGGGGGGAAAAAAAAGAGAGAAAAAGAGAAAAGGACAAAACCCAACAAATCTCTTTCCTCACCTGCAAACAGCACAGATTGGGGAGGAGGGCTGAGCCCTTCCAAGGACCTTCATCTTCCTCCACCCGCTCCAGCTGAGCACACTTATGGTCAAGGACCACTGCTGCCACCCTGGCATTGCCACTGTGCCATCCTGGTGACTTCAGCCTGGTCCCTCTTTGGAGGGGACAAGCGCCCTGGGGCAGGGGGGCTGTGCCGTGGTTTAGTCTGAGCTGGAGCCGGCTCTTGTTTGAAAAGGCCCCATGTCCCACAGATGGAAAAGCTTGTTATTCTGGGCTGCCAGTTGGGGCCGGGCTTTTCCAAGCGTGAGGAGAGGAGTTGATGTGGTTAAGGTGAACTGGTTTTCCTTTTGGGGCTGGTACCCACCTCCTCCAGTGGGACCACACCACGTGCTCCAGGGATGGACTTGCCTCCTGCAAGAGCCGGGTGGTTGGGGGTGCTGGTGGCCCCCCAGAAGGGCAGCCAGCACCTCTGTGTTTCATCCACAAAACTTCCTCCAATTGGTAAAGAAGCACTTAGAGTAGAAACACATATTGAAACTCAACCCATGGAGGATCTGGGGCTTGTGGGTTTTTTTAACCAGCCAAAGGGGAAAAGGGAGAAGGCAAAATGTCATGAGTCTGACTATAAGATGTAACACTGGTGTTCACCAGCACCAAAGGGGGAAGAATCACGGAAGTATTTTTACAGCCAGAAGAACAATGCCATAAAATGCCACCGAGTTATACACAGCCTTATTCTGCCCTCTCCTACAGAAAGGATTTAAAACCCAGCCCGCTGGTGCAGGAATCCACATCTTTTTCTCTTCCTCTCATCCCCAGTTCTTCTCAATTCAGTTAAACCCCTTCATCCTTGCCCATTAGCATCTCCCTGGCTTTGCCCGGGGACACAGGATGCTGCTTAAGAGCCCCTGAAGCATCGGGGACAAGGAGGACAGGAAACACATCCCTACGGGCAAACCATTGCAGACAAACGTCCTCCCGGCCCCAAAGCCCCCTTGTGAAAGGGCATGATGGGGATTTACAACAGTCCCTCTTGGAAGAAGAGGAAAAACACAGGAGAGAAAAGCCCTTGGCGTGCCTCCCGCCAGCCGCTGCGTCTGCCCCACGGCAGGGAAGCGCCACAGAGGTTTGAGGGACTTGAAGGGATTTACGCCGCAATAAAAACATTCCTGCCTGCAAAGCATGAAACCCCAAAAGTTTATGGGAAACCACTGTCTTCGGGATGTCTGCATATCTTCAGGCATCCTGGGAGCTGTAGTTCAAAGAAACCAAGAAAAAGCAAGCGGCCGATAATGATGGTTTCTGGATGGAGGTTGTGTGACTATTGGCTCCCACATGAAAGCCTGAATTTCTGGGATGCTGAGCCCGTTTCTGCAGCCAAGTGAGAGGAGAGCTCCTCGGCGCCTGGGGCACGAGCGACTCCAGCAACGAGGTGAGGGAGAGCTCAGGGAAGAGCAAACAGCCTCGGCTCCAACGCGAACAAACCAAAAACCAAGCGGTGAGGATTGGGAGGAGGAGGGATGCGCCACAGCGGGAGCTAAATGGGATGGGACAAAGCCATTTCCAGGGCTGGGAACCTCCCTGGGATCTGTCAGAGATGTGGTCCCTGGTGGGGGAGGATGTCCCCAGCCAGCATCCAGCCGAGGATCAGGCACCACAGCGAGGGATTGAGCATGAGGATGGGGTCTTCCTCCAGGTCACGCTGCCAGAGGGCCAAGTACAATGTTTTTCGTCTGGTCCTACAAAACCCAAAGGAAACGAGCATGGGCCCTTTGCTCTGGAGGAGAACGGCACTTGGAGATGTTTCTTGGCCAGCTGCACTTTTCACGGACAATGGAACGGGTACCCTGAAATGGTCAAGGCCACAAAGCGTAAGATGGGAGATCTTGCCTCCGAGATTTAGAACATCACACTGGTGCTTCTTGCTTCCTTTTTCTTGACTGACAAGTTCACACAGCCATCCTGATCTCCCCTGGAAATGAATCCCTGATTCAGTGGGACACAGCCTTTTCCCTGCTCTGAGGTGACTCAGCCCTCCATGGCACACACCCCTTCTCCACAGGGAAGGGTCCCACCAAGCAGGTGGTCTCCTGACTTTCTCCAAACCAGCTCTCTGCCTCCCGCAGACACCTGTGGGTCCTCAGGATGGGGCTGTACCACTAATGGCCAGGGGTTCAGCATCTGCGATGTGATGGTGGCACTTACTCTACCCCAAGGCAGAAAGTTTGGAGCGTGGTCTCGCAGTGGTTGTCCCCGCTAGCTTCAAACCTCAGTCTGGTGTCCTGAGCCTGTTCCTCAGCACACAACTGAGGAAGACGGTGGGGCCCTCAGGAGCAGAGCAGATGCTCACAAACCACAATCATCTCCTATCCAACCCCAGCCAAAAAACAGCACCCACGGTGCATGCACCAGCTCAGCCTGTGCTGTACGATCTATCACACCTTAGGTCTCCTGCGCCACTCAACTCTGTTAGATGGGTTTTCATCGCGCTGTGGGACTCAGCGATGGGTGTCTCCAAAGCAGAGCCCCAGGGAGGGAAGCAAGGAGCAGCAGGCTGCTGGCACAGCCCATTTCTGAGAGGAAAAGTGACCACCTGAGCTCAGAGCATCCCTCAGTTGCTCGGAGGAACACAGGCACGCTCCCATGTTTCGATACAGGTTGGCTCAGCACTCCTCAGACATGTAACGTGGGCCTTCTGCAGCCATTTCACTGAGCTTTCTCTTTGAACTAACATTGCTTTTCACATCAGATTGAAAATGCTGACGTCTGTCTATTATATCAGGAGTTGTTCCCAAAGCTACTGTCTCTTTTTCCAAACAAGCCAAACCAGCAAAGGGTTATTAACTGGGGAGAAAACGAGGACAGGGAGGGAACATGCTGTTCTTTGATAGGAACTGTGCTAATGAACATTATAAAAATAAAGATCAGAAAAGCCTCCATGACAACTTCAACCCTAGAAAAGCTGCAGTCAGACCCCAAGGCAAAACAGCCGAGAGAAGAGAGAAGAAAGCCCACTGTGGTCCCAGCACCTCGCAGCACTGGGGACCACAGCCAAAACCTCTCACCTCCAGCACCAGCTTGCTTGATTAAAGCACAGTCTGACTTTAGGCTCTTTGCACAAGTACCCTGAGCCCTTCTGCTAATCCTGGGCATGATTTGAGCCAGCCCTAACCCAATCCTGACAGAAAGCTCTGTTAGGTGATGGCTGATCCATGGCTTTGCAAAACATCAGCCACCAAGACCACCGGTCCCCGTCTTCTCCTTCAGCACATCCGACCACTCACGCCTTTGGGACGGGTGGCCGCTGTGCCTGCTCTCCTTACTCCTCCTTGCGGCTGGTTAACCCACGGAGAGGAAGAGGAGCTGCCACACCATGATGCTCAGGCCTTGCTGCAGCAAAGGGATCTAATCTAACTCTCGTGGCCTTGTAAGTGGCTTTCGGGTTTGCTTGAACCGTTGGCTTCGGTTCTCTCAGCTGCTGAAGGGACTCTGCTTTTCCAGGACCAGGTCTCACAAAACATTTAGGCATGTGCTCATCTCCCAAGGTATGAGAGGCCCATGGAGACCAACACTTCAGAAAAACTCCCTTTTCTGGATCGGGGCCACGCTGACCGAGTGACCATCACCAGAGCCATACCTGAGTGAGACCTCCCAGTGCTGTCTCTCCCCCAGGAAAAACAGCAAACCTATACTGAATACCAATTTTAGGTGTTTAAAAATAAGCAAACTTACCCTCCTCTACAAAATAACAGAAACGCTGGGAAAAACAAGAGCACAAACTGTACGTTCACACATCCCCCATCAAGCGCCAACCCAGGGCGAGAAGAAGGAGGCTAAGTCCAAAGAGAGTCACATTTTCTAAGGAACACATTAGTGCAGCCCTGGAGCTGGTGGTGACAGGGAAAGTCGCTGCAGGGAGGCCCCAGGCTCCCGGCGCTGCGCCGGGCTCAGCGGGAGACGTGGGGCTGGACCCCAGCGGGACGGATTCTCTAAGTTAGGAATGAAAACATTCCCCCTCACCCCACTCGGTAGAAGGGTATGCTCAAAGTGAGCCCTTGTCTGGGACAGCCAGCAGGCCAAGCGAGGCGACGATGACAGATCTGCTGGAGTCCAAAATATACTTGGCAACTTGTTTTGAATTACCTTATGCAGGGCTTTAAAAAAAAAAAAATTGCTTAAAAATTTCCATCTGAGCTGGCTGCGGAGCTGCAGGAGGACCCTGCATTTGGTTTCCACACAGCCAGCCCAGTGGTGCTGATCTGAATCCTGAATTCTCTCCCCCAGGTAGTGAAAAGAGAGAAATCTCAGCTGAGCGCTGAGAAGAGCGAAGGGGACACAGCCACTTGGCAGTCATTTGGAGTGATGGCATCTGCACCCACAGCTGTAGGTGGGAGTGATGTTGCCTCCCAGCAGCTCAATCTCTGCAAGGGTGGCTGCTCCAGGGTGCCCAGAGCCCCTTGGACACATCAACCTTAGATAAACCCACAAGAGGAATTTGCCCTGCACGGTGTTTGCAGCCCCAAAAGTGCCTGCATGTGGCTCAAATCAAGGCGGTTACGTTACCAACCAACCTGGAGGAGGGAGAGGGAAGGAAAGAATCCCTCGAGGAATCTGCAAGGCACCGGAGGAGCTAAAAATAAATGCTGCCAACAAGTCAACCGAGAAACAGAAAGCTCGATTTCCTAATAATAGAGGGTTGCCAGTCGGAGGAGGGAGATGCCTGGGACCCCGCGCTCCGGCTCTGCCTGACGAATTCCCCCTGGAGAGTGGGGACACGGGGACCTGCACGCACGTCGCTGCAGGATGGAGGGGGCATCAGCCGCCTCTGAAGCAGTGGTGGGCTACCTCCAACACAGCCCAGCTCTCGGGCAGGGAAATGTCGCCTCAAGGTTCCTTCTTGCGTTTTATCTTCATGTTTTCAAATTACCTCTCAAGATGGGCCAGCCGACTCCGAGCAACCAAGACGCTTGTGCCAAACTCCCCAATCCCTCCTCTGCTCTCCTTCCAAGCTCCAGAAATGAAGCCAAATCTGTCCTTTCTGGTGCTGGTCACCATCCTTCCCACATCCCTCAGATGAGATCAGTCCCATCTCAGGACTCATCTCCGCAGCTATCAGTGCTCCCTTCTGTTATTCGCCCCCTTCCAGGCCCCTCCAAGGATGCATGCCCCGATCCAGGCTTTCCACCCCCCTGAACACGTGCCATTGCAGACAGAAACCTCAGAGCACGGGCCACGGTGATCTCACGGCTATAAGGCAACAGAAACATTCTTGGAAAGTGTATAAAGGGCCTGGGATGGCAACTCACTCGCAACGTGAAATTCAAATGTGCACTTCAGGACTTGACAGGAGCAGAAAAATCTGGCCTGGATGCAATCGGGGTAGATGAGAAAGGTGGAAGAGCCCTGAGTTCATCCACCAGGCACATAAGAGAAACCCAAGCCTGCTGGAAGGTCCCAGTGCATGGGGACAAACCTGCTCTCGTGCTCCATGTCCCCAAAGCCTGCAGGGGAGAAGGCATCCCACCAAGAGCGACTGGGAGACCCCCCATGTTTGTGTCACCCCACCACGCTACTGGCTACAATGTGGGGGGGGCCACAGCCCGCCTTCTTGGTTCCCAAGGGCAGAGCTGGAGGGACATGAAGCAAGGACAGGCCACCTGGGAGCGGGGGGACCACGGGATGGGAGAAGGCGGGAGGAGGTAATTTGATGACTTGCACTTGCCACCCCCGCCCCGGCGTCAGGCTCGGGTGACTAATGCTCCAGGAAGGGGATGCTGCTCTCCTGCAACGGTACACGCTGCTAATCCCGCGGGTTTATCCACCGCTTCCGTGCG
>NW_009701936.1:46696-46963 GCF_000703405.1 Apaloderma vittatum
CCATCCCGCCCGGCTCCCGCGGGAATCACACGGCCTCTGGCTCCCACCCAGCTCGGCTCCCTGCATGCCTTCCGCCTTCCCTACCCCCCTGTCCCAGCTCCTCCTTTCTGCTTTTTCACTAGGAGCTCTAGGAGGGAAAAAAAGGGGTATAGATGGGGTGTTTGCTTAAATAAAATGAGCTGGAAATGTGTGGGAGCCTCATGAGGCAGTGCTTACGCCTTCTCTGCCTCAAAAGTTAATCGCTTGGGCTGGGAGGAGAGGAGACGG
>NW_009701936.1:47066-53783 GCF_000703405.1 Apaloderma vittatum
CAGTGACTGCCAGCCCCTCGTTGTTCTGCCCAGGGACCCCTTTGTCCACCCCCTTCACTGTCGAGCAGGGACCAGCAGCTCGCACTGCTGCCCTGCCCTGCCCATTGCTTGCACCCCCAGCACCCCTGAATCCATCTCTGAAGCAAGAGCCATGGGAAGGGATACATCCAGGGACACAGACACCAGCGCCCAGGTCCCCCCTCCAGCCCCCCCAGCAGATAACCTGCCGCTGGTGACAGCCGCCGCCGCGCAAGTGCTGGGGCAATGCGGCTCGGCAATAACCCAGCTCTCCAGCTCAGGAATGTCCAAATAAATACAGAAATACATAAAAAGGCCATAAATAAGGCTGCCTGAGATGGCTGTTTGTCTCCCGCCTGGCCAGGACCCCCTCTCCCCCGTCGCTGTTTGCCTTGGCAGATGGCAGCTGGGTAATTTGTTTCCATTGCAATGAAGTCCTAATTAACTGGAATAAACTTTTTACACTAAGTGTGTTTGTTTAACAAACTGGCTCTTTCAGAGCCTCACCGAGACCTGATTGATGCATATGAGGGGAGTGGAAACACGCTGGGTGCTTGGACATTAAAGCTGCAGTGTCTGAGCAGGCTCGGACTGAAAGGGCTCTCTCTGTATTTGGGAAATCAAAAATGACACCTCTCATGTCTGGACCAGGACGGCGATTTTCAGCATGGCCTTTGTGTACAAATATTTAGGGTTTCCACGTTTGCTGTGGCTGACACTCCCTTCAGTGTCCCCACCGCTCGGGCGCACAGAGTCTTGTGGGGGGAAGATCCCCCAGGATCACGCTTGGCACTGGTAGGAGGTGGGATCCATCCCACTGGATCCAACAAAATCCCAATGGTGGGACTCCATGGGACGTTCGCCAGGAAGCAGGACCGACGTCTTTAGCAGCACCTACGCTGCCTCCTGGTTGGCTTCGTCTCTTGTGAAAAGGCGATTAGAAACCAGTCTGAGATGGTTAGAAACTGGTGAGAAGTCTGAGACTGGTTTCTGGTTCAAATCAGAGCTTCCAGCACCACTCGTCAGCTGAGGGGAGGCAATGGGGACGGACACAGAAGCTGAATACAAGTCCAGAAGCGGAGTCCTCCTCATCCTCAGAGCCAGATGGTTGGTCTGAATATGGGAAAGCCGAGCAGCTGCATTGCAGAACCGGGATCCAGCACATCCAGGACCTGGCCCTGACACAGGCAGCCAAGATGTTGCGTGCAGACAGGGGGAAACATCTAGGAACGAGGAAAGCATCTGGAGATATCAGCTTGTCTTCTCAGACAAGAGCTGCAGGACAAGCAATGCTAAGCCCATACACATCTGGACAGCGGCCTAGGATCCAGGACAAAACCTTTGATCAAAAGAAGGACAAAAGAGGAACGCAGTGGGGAGAAGGTGACCAAACTATCATTGAAAATGGTACCCGAAGGCAGGCACCAAGTACCACCCTGCTGGCTCCAGCAGGACTTCCCACGGGGTGGAAAGCCGAGACACCGCACGGCTCCGCGGTAGGGCCCGGGCCATGATGAGCCCCAGGCTGAGCTGTATTTCAGCTGTCTAATGAGATAGCTGCATGAATAATAAGCACTTCTGGAAAACAAAGCACCTCTGACATCCGAGGGGGAGAATGAATGCAGCTGATCTTTCCCTCCCTGGGTGCTTTTCCTTCCTACATCATACTGCAAAGAAAAACCTATAATGGCCCCTGCTTGAGCTCCAGAGGTTTCCTTGAGGCATTCAGGCTTTTTGGAAGGCTTGGCTTTGCTATTTTCAAATGCAAAAATGGGATTTTGCAAGTCCTGTGGTTCCTTTTGCCTCCTTCTCCAGCCTGTCTCCTCTATGCACTGCATGCATTTCCATTTACTGTGGGGCAAGAAGGCTTCTTGTTGTGGCTGGGGGTTTAGCAGATCTCCCACAACCCTGCTGTAAAACGCCCCAGTCTCCCCAAAGTCCACCTGCCTACACTGTCCACAACTTGGTTCAATAAAGTCTTTAATTAGGTATAAATCCTATTATCCACTGTTTCTTCAATAATTATTAAAGTCTCATCCTACCTTCAAAAGCATCTTCTGGATTTGTTGAAAGTCACCAGTGAGAAGACTGATGGCAGAGATCAGAGCTGGCTGCCTGAGCAAACTGTGCAGTCCAGGAAGAGATGAGGTATTTCTGGAGGAGGAATTCATTTCCCCATAAATCAGATGGTGATGTTGGAGGCCGTGCCCTCTTACATGACGTCCCAAGCCGGAAGAGACAACCAAGCACCTGCACCTTTGTCCCTTCCCACTGCACATCTGGAGTCACTGCCCTGCTCCGAATCCTGCCTCTGTTGATGCCAGAAACCTGTGGGAAAGCTCAAAGCCTTAGATGTCACCCCTTGCAGTAAAGACAATGTATTTCCCTCCTTTAAAGTCCTTAGACACACCATCCCCTGAGCAAATGAGGGCTATCCCCATGTCTCCGCACAGTCTGCTCAGTACAGCCCAAGGAAATCGGTGCTTTCGGCCTGATTATCCCTCCCAGAGCAAAGAGCCAGAGGAGCAACACCAACGCTGCAGCTCAGCTGATTGCTCTCAAGGTTAACCCTGTCATTTCCACCACCACCGGCAATTTTTGCTTCTCAGGCGGGTTGGAGAAGGGCTGCAGAGCCACCACACATCGTGCTTCGCACGTGGTCCCTGACGGCGCAAGGCAGGAGGCAATCACGCTGGAGACAACGTGAAGTTGGGAAGAGAGTGGAAGGTCTGGAAGGACATTTGGCCGGTCTTTCCCAGGAGACACTGCCTGCCCGTGGGCTCAGGAACAAGAAAACACCCTTCTACAGAACAGCATCACTGGCAGGTGAGCATTAGGCAACCACCGGTGCTGCTGCATCTCGAAGGGCTCAGATACCAGCCAGCTTGGCCACAGTGAGGGTCATCTTAGGTGAAGATAAGTTTCTGAAGAGAGGGCTGATGCAGCTGCTGACAGCTCTATGGCCCAGCTGTCTAGCTGGCACCGCAGGTGGAAGCATGGAGAGAAAATACCAGGACTGTGTACTGGAGTAAAAAGCCAGATTAACCTGTGGTTGCTCCAGGAAAGAGTATCAGAGATCTCACTCGCTGGGCAAAGCAGAAAGCTCTTGAGATGATGCGAGACAGCAAGGTTGAGAGAGGAGCAGGAGGAATGGGAAATTTTCACTCACGAGCTGAAATTTAATGTGCTTGACACTACTGAAACCTGCCATGATGATTTACGTGATCAGAAGTCTCTGCGTAGGAAGGGTGGCAGGGAAGAAGAGGAGAGCACTGTATACTTACAATAGATGCCATTGTATTTTTTTTCTTTCGAATTACAAATCTTTTAGCAGTCAGCGCTTGAAGAAATACAGATTTACCCACTCACCAAGGATGGGGAAGAGGCACAGCACATCATACCTCAGGCAGTGCAGGACTACAGGAGCTTAATCTTAAAATATTCTCAATGGATAGAAAGAAATAATGTGTTGTAAAGGACTTGGGTTTGCGAGTCACACACTAGAAGACTCACGGAGCCAGCAATAAGATGCCACATGCATTTCTAAACACTATAGTTGATAACTTTTTGGTGCAGCAGTTAACGCACAGCAGGAGACAACGGGTCAAGCCATTGCTGGAAAATGAGCAACTTGCTCAAAAATCCCCTTTGCTAAATGAAGGAAATAGAATCTACAATGAAGAGTGGTCAATGCAAGTGAAAACTTACAATGTGTAGGAAACTGATACGGGAAAGTCAAGAAGGGGGGAAATGCACAGCTGGACATGCAGAACCCGCTACTGGGAGCCAAACAAATGCTAACAACAGGCCCACTTTTAAGGAGCGATCAGACCATTTTTATGCAGACACTGTAGAACTGCTGATAACAATGCAGGAAAAGCAAGCACAGCCAATAGAGGCTTATTCTGTGTATGGGGAAAAAAGGGTGAGCAAAGTACTTCCTAGGAGAGATGAAGCTTTCCTAAACTATTAGTACTCTCCCCTACACCAAGGTGGACAAATCGCTCTGAACAGCTGGCACAGAGAACGTGTGCCCAGGGCTGGGGAGAGTTTTCTGGGCTCTGAGGTTTGTTTTGAGCAAACTTCAGGCTGTCACAGCTCCTTCACAGCAATACTCACACCCAGCAGAGAGGATGACCCAGTTAACTGCTAAACAGTCAGCCTGGTAGGAGACCCAGAAGTCAGGGCTCACCTGGAATTAAATTAGGAAATAATTAAAGGACCTAAGTCATAAGTCAGTCAGTGTGTCTTTGTGGAAAAGAGATCTCATAAAATGAGCCCGATGTCGCTCTCCAGCGAATGCAGGCTGAAAAAGACTCCATGTACATTATGACTGTGCCGACAGAGTGCTAAGTGCTTCCTGAAGTTCTGGTTTAAGAAGAAAGCACTATACAGTATCAATAAAGCACATTAAATAGAGTAAGAGCTGGCTGACAGGTCTCAAACAGAAGTTGTCAATGGGGAATCATTAGCGAGGCTCCACAGGGAGCACACTAGTCGATACTTCCATCGATGATCGAGAGGAAAATACAAAATCCTTGCTCAAAAATAAATTAGCAGATGACAGGAAGATTGATGTAACGGTAAATATTGATGAGGAGAGAGTGAAATGTGGGTTGCTTGGTAATGCTGAGCCCATTCAAACACCGTATATGTTAATGCAGCCCAGTGTGGAACGACACACCTACGGAGAAGGATTTCAGGCCGTATTTATGAACAGGGACTGTATCCCAGACAAGAGAGAGCCTCCAGAAAGGCTCAAGGGTCACCACGGGTGAGCAACCCAACACAAGGCTCTAATGTGGCGCTGTGATGAAAAGAGCTGATGCAGTTCTTGAGGGAGAGGAGAATTTACACGTATCATGCTGCCGAGACCGCCACACAAACACTCCTGCAATTAAGATGCCCACGTTTAAAAGGGGACACTAAAAAAGCAGAGAGGCTGGAGGGATGAGTCACAAAATTGATCCGAGGGCTGGGGAAAATATCCTGCTGCAAAAGGTCTGAGCTACACTGTGTTTATTGGCAAAAACTCTGCCACTCCCCCCCCCGCCAAACCAGAGCAGTGCCAACTGCACTGGGAGCTGAGGCATAACAAGTTCAAATGAGTTTCAGGTCAGGACAGATACCTCTCAGAGATGTTCGGAGGATTAGATACCTCACAGAGGGCAACCACAACTCTTCAGCTGGCCGAGGAGCCCATGGGCAGCGTTTACATCCCTACGGCAGATGAGAGGCCAAACGGTGCGACCAAAATAGATACTTTTCATACCTCAATCCTGGGCAAGTGGATTCCAGTGGACAATTGCAGCTCCCAGGCTAACCCCTGCCACGCACCACGGTGAAGATGGGCGACTCAGGAGAGCACAGGCCACGGAGCAATGAGGAGGTGGGGAGGTCAAGGAGCTCCTGGAAGGCAAGGTTCAGAGCTGGAAGTCTGGTGAGCTGTGAGGAGTCACCATCAAGTCTCGTACCAGGAGCAAAGCACGCAGGAAAGGATCTCTCACAGCTCTTGGAGAAACACCAGCAGAGAGTACCGGGTGAGGAGCAAGGGAACACCTCGACCCACTTCTCCCTCTTGGCAGCCGGCTGTGGGATCGACGGCTGCTACGGGTGGGACCATTACCTCCTGTGCCAAAAGCATCTCTGTGTTGACTCACTGCAGCAAACACTTTGCTCTCTCGCTTAGGGGAGGACGCAGCCTTGGTTATTGTGTTAAAAAATGCCCATCTTCCTACGCTCGATTCCCTTTTCGTGATTAATGCAGAGCGTAGCAAACGCCGAAAGGCTGCAGCTGGTGCAGAGGTGGCTTCTGTGCTGGTCTCAGCTCTGAGCTGGCAGTGTCGTCCTCCCATCCTGTGAGAGGGGAAGGCAGCCCCAGGCTCAGATGTTCATTTGAACGTCTCCAGCAAAGGACCAGGAGCCTCCAGCACCGAGCGGCCATGCCCTCTCAGCTCCCTCGTTTCAAAAGAAGCAGCAAGGAGAGACAGTGCTCATGGTGAGCAAGGGGATCTCTTCCTAACCCAGAGGCACTGCAGACAGACACGGGCTGAGGATCCCACCCTGATGGGGCTGCGTGGGGAGAGAAGCCCACCTAGTGCTCCCGGGAAAAGTGCTCTGTTCACAGGGGCACGCGCCCCTTCAGCTGGGACAAAAGGAAGAACAACATAGACACACCGAGTCCTCATGTCTGGAGATTGGGAATCAGGGCCAGGCGGGTTTTTAATTGGATTGGGACTGAAATTACGGGGCGGGGGGACACCCACAACCCTGCTTTAGTTTGAAGAAAGGGGTTGGGGGGGATAGGAGAAAAAAGCCTTTTGAGTTTCTATGACAACCAGCACAGTAAGAGCCTACAGCACAACCTCATTTAACACACTAAAAGCTGCACAGAAACAACAAAACCCAAAACTTTGTTCTACCTGTAGATCCAGGAGGGCTATTCCCAGCCAGAGAGTAAGAATTCTGCAAGGGGTTGGTGCAGTGCTCCTCTGACCTGGGCACCCCAAGCAGGGCAGCTCGGGCTCCGTCAGCCCCACCAACTCCTCCTCCTGTCCCCTGGGCTCGAGGGACCACGAAACTGAGCCACTCCTTGTCCCAACCTCCCTCGGGCCAAGATATTTAACTCTGGGTACTGAGCGTCCTCGTGCCATCTCTGTCCTCATAAATCTGGGTGTAGGGCATCCCACCGCAGTCCTC
>NW_009701936.1:53793-59709 GCF_000703405.1 Apaloderma vittatum
ATAGTCTAAGCACTCCCACACACCAAGCAATAAAAAAGAAAATGAGTATGAGTTGTACTCATTTGTACTCACACAAAACCGGTGGTTTTTAGAGAAGAATGTAACTGGGTGCCACTCTCCCAGGGTAGCTGGAGAGGAGGGCAGCAGCAGGACAGACAGCCCCACTCACTTCACTGGGCAGAGATTGGCACCGGATTTCCCAGCTTCAAAAGCAAACGGCGACACTAGCCTGGGCAGAGGCCAGACACCACAGGACAAATCAGAGGAGCTGTTGCCTCCTCGATCTCTGAGCTTCCAACCGGCCCCGTCGAGGCTGTGTCCCCGTTCCCTCTGCAGCCACAGCGCCAAGAGGCGCCAGTGCTCCCAGTGGTGCAGCAAATGTTCTTGGGGGCCAAAACCATTCGCAAGAGGCTGGAGACGATGGCCATCCTCCTGCCCCACAGCAAGGCCCTGAAGCAACTCGCCGAGGGCCCTCAGGGAGGGACCACGCCACCTCAGCCTGGCACACCCCAGCACCCAGCACCCTGCAAACAGCACCAGGACGAGGAGCAGCACCAGCCCCTGCAAGGGCAGAACCCCCTTCCCCAGAGCAGCCAAGTCTCCAGAAGCCTTTCTGGGCTCAGGGCGTTACTGGGAGATCCTGGCAGGGGACACTTTGTGAAGGCCAAAAGGAAAGGTGCAGAACTGTTCAGAGGCTGGAGAACCAGACAGTCTCCTGCACCTGCTGCAGGCAACTCCCTGCCATGCCATGAGCTACTTCCCACCCCTCAGACCCATTTCTGCCAACCCTCCGCTCCCCGGCCTCTCTAGGACCACTCTGCTCTCCATCCTCAAACCGGCATCTGTTGAACTGTGACACTTCTCTGAAGTATCTTTCCAGGATTTCTTTCCTTTCCCAGCACTAAGAGAGGCTCAGGCCTCCAGCGGCCTGGAACTCCTTCTCCAACTCTGTGAAAGTGGTTTTGGGGCAGTTTCTTGCAGCATCGAGTATCCCCCGGCTTCAGTACGGAAAGGCGACCGTGGCATTGCTTCTCCTAGACTGCTGCTCCCCTTGTACCACCTGCACCGTCTCTTGCTCCCTCCTTTCCCTGCACATCCTCCTCCCACTGCTCAGCACCTCAGAGGTGAACCTGAGCTGCCTGAGGAGCATCCCAGCTGAACGATGCTCAGCCACCCCAAAAGAAGTGAAATGCAGCATGGATGTGCGTTACTACCACTGCTACTACAACAATAATGTCTGAGTTAAGGAGGCAACGAAATGAACACCCAGCTTAGGAACACATCTAGCTTGTTATGATGGCCCTCAATGCTTCCGAGATATAAACACTGCTCTCCAGATCCTTAAAACCAGCACAGTTTTGCAAGATAATGATTCAGCAATGAAACACTTTCATGTAAGTGCTGGCACAGAAAGGTTTTAGTCTAAGAGATGAAACATTCTGCTTTAAGAGGAGGGTGACACCGAATTAGGTGCAGAGACATCTTGGCGTAATGAACACTGCGAGGCAAAACAAACACGAGCTGCTGCTTTATGTAAGGTGCTTTCAAAGGCTCCTCGTGTGTTTACACGTCTGGGGCTTAAGCATAGAAGGTGGGAGGCAGCCTTTAATCTGAAACGGAGACGGAGCCACGAGGTGCCTGTAGAAAAGGGCTGTGGGATGCTGCTGGAGCAAGAATGGCCTCTGAGACATCAGCGTGGCCACATCGTCCCGAGGGATGGAATGAGCGGATCAACGGAGAGCGTGCTGTGTCACTACAGCAGTGTTTCTCTTGACACCTCTGAGAGCCTGGCAAATATTCACCGCTCCCGAATGACAACTCTCTTGACAGATGAGCGTTGCTCTCAGCAGAGGAGACAGCGCGGGGAGAGAGCGCAAGGAGCTCTTGCAGCAAATCAGTGACACTTTAATTAAACTCAGGTATTTCGGTCTACATTTGCTAACAGGTTTTATGATTGTTGTTACTACCTAAATCCCTTTCTGGGTTTGAAGAAACTGAATTCCAGTCATTGCTTGACAGTGAAGAGCAAATATATGCCAGGGGGAATTAGCAAGCACACCAGCCCTTCTCGGCTCCTGTCAAGACACTTCCAACCAGCCCTGCCAGGAGGGTCATTAAGCAAAAGCTCCTGTCCCAGGAGAGACTATTCCTGTCTCCGAGCATGGTGGCCCTGGGTCTTCAGCCAGCAGGTCCTTGCTCAGGAGACTGCCTTGACAAAGCAGTCAAGGGCCCTCTGTCAGAAATTTGGAAGGACCTCTAGAAGTCTGGATACGTAACAACATTACAGCTGTATCAGCAGCTTCCACAATCGGAGCGACAAAGGAACAAGCAGCTCAAGGGCTGGACTCAGCTCACGAGGTGGTTTTTCATCGGCCCCTATGAATGCTGGCTAGATCCCAGATGGACTGGGGCTACAGGCAGAATTGTGATGGGGGGGAGGTATGTGCCCAAACTGCATCAGCTGAGAATTATTAGGTCAGGATATTTAGCTCTGACTTCTGAACAACCTGCTTTGGAAAGTACTTGTTGGCATGGGATGGCTGGTACAGGTGAGGAAACCAGCGCAGATGTTGGCTCACCGCTGGACTCATGGATATTCCCACTTCACCAGGACCCTCTCTCAGGTATTTCAGCTACAGGAGGTCTTGGTTTCTCCTAAGGTGGTCTCTAGCCCATTTGGTTCTCAAGCGATAAAACTTTTTTAAAGATTAATGCTTCAACCTTGTCGACTCAGGCTTCATCCTTCCATTTAATGTGAAAAGAGAGGACATAACCTCCCAGACACACTAAAAGCCAGTAATCACAGCTCCTGACATGGGCCAATTCTTGCAGGAACATCCACAAGCACCCTCACTGAAAGCCTTGGAAGAAAAAGTGCCCCCCCCAAAGCGGGCAGCAACATCGTTTCAGCTCCGGTGGTTCCATCCTGGGGACTCTGACATCCCCAGTGAAGGTCCACCCTCACCACACTTCCCTGTGTGCTTGCCACACTACACTTGGGGCCACCCAGCTGGAGATCTGCACCTTAAAACCTCCTGGATGGACTGGGCAGAGAGGAAGAGCCTAGCGTAAAGGCCATCAAGGGCTGGCGGGTGAGGGTAGACATCTCTCCATACCTTGATGAGAAACAGGCACTTAGGAAACACCCAACTGCTGCTGGAGGTAGGCCAATGGTAACTATGGAATGAGGGAATGCAAGGACAGCATTTCCATTTCTGAAAGGAAGATGCAACAAAGGCAAGAAAGAAGTCACTCGGGGTGACACAGGGAAACTCAAGCCGATAGAGCACCTAGTGTCCAGGGAGGAGGAGGACACCTGATCAGAGATAGCTTCTGCACATGGCGGGAACAGAGCAAGACTCACTCCCAGCACACCCAGCGTCAAAATCCACTGCTCAGACTGCTGACGTGTGTGCCTTTCCTTTTTCTTTTTCTATAACCAACATCTGCTATGAGAGCCCCAAACCACCGACTCGTGAGCAGGGATGCTCTGCCCCTGCTCCCACAGTACGAGTTTGGCCACAGGGTGAACTGCTGCCTCTGATGAGCAGAAAAGGAAAAGCAGAGGCATCGTCAGGGTTGCTCAGGCACATGGCTGGAGGGCCAGCCATCGGCTGCCAGACTTCTCTCAGATCACCAGCCTCACCTCACAGATGGGTTCATGAACTACCATGGCTCAGCTCAGCCCTGGGAACCAGCTGCTTCCAATGCTCTGGCTGCTCTCTACCTATGAGACCTTCTGCACCAGCACCCACCACGCTGACCCAACAGCTCTGCAGCTTCCGTGAGGTGGGAAGCCCATATTCTTTCACTTAAGGTGGAGAAAAGCCCCTCAATTCTCTAATGGGATGAGCCATAAAAGTAGCACTATAACTGCTAAAACCACCCCGCAGGAGAACTGAAGAGTAAGAGCTTTTTACAGATTTCCTTCAAACCTCTTACTTCAAGCCTCAGTAAAGCTTCAGTCGGAATACAAACACTAGAGATGCATTGATCTTTTTTAAGCCTGTTTGTCAAAACACACGCTCTACAGAAGCACGCAGCAGCGCTATAGTAAGGAACACTGACATCTTGGACGACTGTTGGTAGAGGTCACAAAAGCAGGGTTCTAAGTCCTTTGTCAAATGCGGGTTTGTTTTGTGGTTGCATCCACGATGGCTCCATAACCTCCTGGGATACCCCTCTGACCTCCCAGAAAGCCAGGCAAGATTAAACAGCCTGGAAAATGGCTCTGGCTGTATTTTTGGAAGTCTTTAGCTGCCAGCAGTCCTGATCAACATTGCCTCAGGCTGAGCGGACAGAGGAGCTCCCTGAAAATCAGACTTTTCTGGTATGGATCTATGGCTGAGGGTTCCACCTCTGTGCCCACTGCAGGCTGGGGCAGTGCTGGTAAGCAGCTCTGCAGGAACGTTTTGGAAAGTAGCAAAGAAAGAGCAAGTGCAGAAGGACAGAGTTTTTGAGGAGAAATTTCCTCAACCCAATTCCTTCTGAATCTTCCAGAAACATATTCCTCTGACAATCCTGCACAGCAAAGCACTGTTCCACAACTTCAAAACCACCTAAGGCATTTTTATTTTTTTTTAAGAAAAAAGGCTGTAATGTAAAGAGGTTCACTTCCTCAAACTGAGCAGGAACAACACAAGGTCCCACACGCAACATCTTCAGCAGCATGATACACAGCTGCTTTGTGGTCAGGGCCAGAACTCAACCCCTCAGCATGGCTTTCAATAGTTTGCCATTATCAAAATAATGACCGTATCAGACACATCCTTCCAGCGAAGAGACAACCTTCTTGCCTGGAAGGTTGGGTGCAAATGCTGGGTGCAACACCACAGCTGGCCTTCAAGTGCAAGCTCAGCTGGCATTTTAATACGGGTCTTGGGGGTTGACAGCTCTAAGTGCTCTGCTCTCACTCCCTTGCTTACGGACTCGCCATGGCAAATGGTACACTCTGAGTAACCAACTGCTTATGTTAGTGGAGTGGTTTGCAGGTCCTTTGTTCCTGTTCATGGATATGGTGACTCCAGAGAGCCTCTCCCTCTCCTCTCAGCCCTGCGGCTCGCCGCGCTTTACACAACACAACGGATGGAAGATGACAGGCATCAACGTCAATGCACGGGCTGCAGAAAACATGCTTCAAGATCAGCCCATTGCGACGCAGAATTGAACCCTTCAATCCTCCAAAGCAGCTCAGCTGTGCAAACCTGGAGCAGAGGGAGCCAGAGGTGGGAAAGGTCACCCCTGCCTCCCCCACTCCAGGCCACCAGGTCCTGGTTCTGTCCCTCAGGCTCAGTCAAGCTGTCGTGATTCCTTCTGACCTGATTTAATGATTTGCATATGCCCTGAAGCCAAAATGATTGACAGCCTTTCCCCTGTTATCCTCACTTGTGTAACTGCAGCAGCTATTCTTGTACATTGAAACGTCTAATCTTAGCAAGCCACAGAGCTGCTCGGTAATATGGACCAACCGGGAATTTCCATGCAATTACTCACCACCGCTACTGGCACTTACTTTGGCTGGTAAAAGTCCTTCTTGTCCGCTGACCCCAGGCTCTGCAAGACACAAAAGACAGATGTACTTCTTTAACCCTTTGCCAAGCAAGTATCGCTGACGAAGATGTGTGGTGAGCAGAAAAAGGCATGTGCCTATGATTTTTGCTGCCCGGTGGGTACGGGTGGGCTGGCTGGCTGGGGCAGGCAGGATAAACAGTGAACACGCCGTAGGCAGAGCCCACAGCAGCCAAGGATGCAGAAATCAAGAGCTAAAGCAGAAGCGTGGGCACGCGTTTGGTGTGAACCCAGGGGATTCAGGCACATCCATCTCTCCCCTCACTTGCAGGAGTGGGGCACCTTGTGTCAGGACTACTGCCTCCCTCTTGGCAGAGACCAAGCCCCCACTGCCTGCAGAGACCCATC
>NW_009701936.1:59766-60022 GCF_000703405.1 Apaloderma vittatum
CAAAACTCTCCTGCCAAGAAAAACGGCACCAGAGCCCAAGCGCGGGCAAGTCTGGGAAGCAGAGATAGCCCGATGCACACTAAGGTTCCCAGGGGCTGCCAACGGCCTCGTCTGGTAAAAGTCTGAGAGCACCCCAAACCAGGCTGCCAGAGTGCTGGGGTCCCCTCAGAGCCCCTCAGCCAGGCTTACCCTTGCCAAAGGGAGTCCAGGGGTGCCGGGCACCCCACAGATCCCGCTTCAGGCACAAGGCAGGGTG
>NW_009701936.1:60430-63918 GCF_000703405.1 Apaloderma vittatum
GCTGGGGCTCCGCGTCTGCTGTTGTAGTTTTGCTCCGTGGTTGCCAGGCAATGGCGAGCACCAGCGCCAAAGCAGCGGGGCCGAATGCTAATCAGGGGCACAGAAGCTCTCGCTGCCAGCGCTCCCCCTCACCGGCCAAACACCGACCAGGGCTCCCACTCCAGGACTGGAAAGCCAGCAGGGAGAGGAGGGCCCTGGCTTTTAAGCAGGCAGGGATCTGCTGTCACCAAAACCCCCCCTCAAAAGGAAGCTCTGGCCAAGCCGGCCAGAGGGGGCCGTGATTCGGTGGTGGCTGACCCCCTTCACGGTGTGGAGGCATTGGTCAGACACCGGCACGGGGAGGCTGTGCTGAGGGGTAAGTGGATTTGAACGCATGCCGTCCTCTTGCCCATCTCACGGGCAAGCGCCTGAGCTCTGTCTCAGTTAGAGCTGGGAGCACAGCAGGAGCTGGGGTGGGATGACCTCATGCTCCCATGTGCTGATTGCCACGTTGGTGTGCAAAAGCTCTGAGCCCTTTGGCCCTCCTTGCTGCTTCCCCTCCTCTGACACTACAGCAGCAAGAGCTACAGCAAAGCCCTGTGTCCATGGGAAATATTTCCTTAAATATCCTGATCACTTGAAACCCAGGACGCCAGTTCCTGAACTATGGATTGACTGCAACAAGGTTCATGAGCCGCAGCAAATTCAATTCCTTCTGCTAGCTGTGTTAGCAGAGATCACAGGGAACTGTTGATGTTTAAGGAGAAACCACTTTGAAAACATCTTTCTCAACAATACTGAAACAACACATGGAAAACCTGCATCCCATGCAGTCAGACCCTCCAGGCAGCCCGAGCTGCGATCCATTGGAAAAAACTCTCATCCACCCCATAGCCAGCTCCAGACAGTACCTGACCTTTCTGATAACTGACAACAGCAGGAAACAACAGTGTCATTCTTCATAGAATCTCAGAATCATAGAATGCATTTGGCTGGAAGGCATCTTTAAAGGTCATCTAGATCAACCCCCTGCAGTGATCAGGGACATCTTTAACTGGATCAGGTTGCTCAGAGCCCCGTCCAACCTGACTCAATGTTTGCAGGGATGGGGCATCCACCACCTCTCTGGGCAACCTGGGCCAGTGTTTAACCACCCTCATTGTAACAAATTTCTTCCTTATATCTAATCTTTATCTCCTCTCCTTTAGTTTAAAACCGTTGCCCCTCGTCCTGCTAAAAAGATTGTCCCCATCTTACAGGTCCCTTTTACTTATGGGAAGGCTGCTATAAGGTCTCCTGGAGCCTTCTCTCCTCCAGGCTGAACAACTCCAAATCTCTCAGCCTGTCCTCATAGCAGAGGAGTTCCACCCTCTCATCATTTTTGCAACCTCCTCTGAACCCACTCCAGCTATCGCTATCACCAACATTCCCAGCGCAGGAGCAGACAAAACCTGCAGGAGCCCCTTCACACAGTCCTGAGCATTACCCTCCTCTCATCTCTTGCTAGGATGGATGTGCAGGTCTCTAAAATCAATCCCTGATGAGGGAAAAAACACGTGGAAACTTGGGGAAAAAAAAGAAAGAACCACCTTCCAAGTTCAGATCTTGCAGAAAGGGAGGTGGATACATTCCACGGCTCGTGAGCCCATGCTCTCCACAAGCCACTAGCAAGGATGAAGTCCACAAGCACGCTAAGAGAAAGGGTTACTCTAAGCTTATCAAGCAATTATTTTTCAAGAGTTACGGAAACTTGAGAAGGTTTTAGGTACCTGGAATAAAGCAATGAGGCACTACCTTTACAGAGAGGAAGAAAAAAGCAGCAGTAAAACAGGAAGCGAGCGCAGCAATGATTAGCCAAAATAGCTGATTTTACAGCTTAATTAAAAAAAAAACCAGAAAATGAGGAGGAGAAACAGAATTTGAGCAACATGCCCAAGGAATCAGGCCTGGAGCAAGGCCAGGAGCTGTGAATCAGCTCCTGACTCTACCACAACCCCCAGGTCTGCCCTTCAGACATTTCTTCATGCCTCAGTTTCCCCATATTGCCCCTGCACAGCCCTTTGCCTCCTTACTGTCTTCCCAGAAGAGAAGGTGACCATGGTCAGCAGTCAGACGAAGGCACACCCACCACATTAGGTCCATTCTATCACGTTGCATCTCTTTCTCCCAAGCATTCAGCACATGGTTTAGTGGTCATAGTAGTGATGGGTTGACGGTTGGACTTGATGATCTCAGAGGTTTTTTCCAACCTTAATGTTTCTACGGTTCTACACACAAACCCAAGGTGCCTGTGGGTCCAGAGGTCTCCATGAGAGCAGCTGGAAAAGACTTGGCCATAAGAATTACCAGCCAACGGTGGAGGTAATATCTGGGCAGGAGAAGGTGGTCAGGGCCAGCAACAAGACCGAAGGCAAGGACATGTTTTCAACCACCTCAAAGTGAGATCCTCACTGAAAAGCAGAAGGAGAAGTGAGTGCAGGCACATGTGGTGTCAAAACAGGAGCCACGAAGAGGGACTGTCCACTGAGGAAGGTAATGAATCAGGTGAAGGATAAACCAAAGACTCTCTGAAAACTGCAAGTAAAGCAGCATAGAGCCATTGGCAGGAGGCAAGACAGCAGTGATGTCCTCAGAGACCTTCGGGCGCCTTGGGGCTGGCCTAGCTTTGGGCAGCAGTTCACCCTAAGATGTAGCTGTAGTAAAAATCAAATGCCCAAGACATTTTGCCAAGGGCAAGGACATCACAATATCCTGGTATGACTGGCCAGGAGCCCCGAGAGAGCTCAGAGCAGCGCCCGGAAAGATCCTCCAAGCAAGGGAGCTGGCCTTCACCAATGGCTTGAAGATGCTAATTACAAAAAGCACTTAGGGAACTGGTGATGGGAACCAGGGCAGCAGCGTGGGCTGTGACAGTGCCATCACCCCTGTAGTACTCACACCAGGTACCACGGTCTTGGCTGGGGGAATAATCTGGAAAAGAGAAGGATGGGACATAAGGAAGCAGAGCGGGCTAAAGGGAACATGCAGCCTGGATCTTAGGAAAAACTTCCTGGCATTGAGCTCAGAGTTTGAACCAACTCCGGCAGGAGCAGCATTTCGAAGGGCTCTGAAGAAGCTGACTAGACAAACCAGCGTAGAGGGGGCAGTTCCTGGCCTCATGGAGAGCTGGGGCTGGCTTTTCTTTTTCTGCCTGTACCTGGAGACTGCAGGAGGCTGAGAGGTCCCAAAAACGAGGTGACCTAGACTTTTCCTCTGCCTTCTGGGAGGAAAGACCAATTCCTTCTGAAGCAATATGGAATCTGGAGGCTTTTATCTATGCAAGTATTTAATAAAATATTTGAATGCCTGCGTGCATGCATTCTTGCTGGTTGATCCACAGGCTTCCAGGAGAGCTGTCTGCTGGTGGCCTGTGCGTTGAGGCATCGTCGGGGTCTCCAGAAAGGCACGGCTGCAGTGTGCTGGCTCAGCTCCTGAAATAAATCCGGGAGCCTGCAGGCTCCCAGAGTCCT
>NW_009701936.1:63998-64294 GCF_000703405.1 Apaloderma vittatum
AGTCCCCTGCGAGCCCCAAGCCCCCCCGCAGCGTGAGTCACCCTCCGTCGGGACCCGCTGCGCTGCTTCTCGCTTGCTCATTTCATTGATGACTCAGGGTTTAGGAAGCACATTTTAAATCCCTTAATGAAATAATGGAGAGAGTCATTTTTATCGGCGTGTATTTTTAAAACAAATACTTCAAGTGAGGTTTTGCACCCATCTCCAGCCCTTCCTCCTGAGACAGGGAGGCAAGTGACCGTGGGGACTGGCAGCATGGGGGCATCTGAAGGGGCAGGGGCGCACCCCTGCCCCTC
>NW_009701936.1:64350-65979 GCF_000703405.1 Apaloderma vittatum
GCTCCTGCTGTCAGCAGGGCCAGGAGGGGAAGGTGGGACACCAGGAGGCTGTCCCAGAGGATGTCCTCCCAGCACCTCGATACCCCACTGCATCCCTTCCGAGTCCCAGCCCTTCGGATGGGACTGGGCATCGTCTCAAATCTCTTTCCCCTGTAGAGGGAAGAACCGCCCGAGCAGAGGCTGCAGGAGAAGGAGGTGCTGACGCCAAGCCCACAGCTCCTGGGCGCCAGGCTGCAGCCTGCCAAGGAGCAGGGACTGCCAAGAAAGCGCTGTCTCCAGGTCATTAGCACTGCTACTCTCTGTCCCTCCCCACACGAGAATACCTGAGCCAGGCCTGCCCTGCCCTTGTTTGGAATAGAGGACCCCTCTGAGCCCTTCTGCTCTTGCAGAAAAGGGCAACATCAACCTTGAAAGTCACATGAGCACCTCGGAAATGCTAGGAGGGAAAGGGAAGGCAACAGGACACCAACTTCCCGCATGCTTTTACACCAGAACAAGGTGAATTGAGAAGCCAGAGTGGGCTTATTTGCCGGAAGGACTCACAGCCAGGTTCTCAAAAAGCACCTTTGCAGGGGTGTAAAAATGGAGCACCTGAGCCATCGCTAAGGCTTGCCCAGTGGCATCAAGACCAGTGGGAAGACTTCTTGTCTTCTTGGCGGCATTCCCAGCGCCACCCTTCCCAACCCTCCTCACCAGGACAGGGCAATCACAGGGACACGCACACAACACCCCTGCTCCCTTCAGCACTGCAAAACAAGCTTCTTTTCCATACCAGATTTTGTACACAGCGTCATAAATGTTTGTGGGCTGTTCCCTTTATTTAAAACACGACCTATGATCTTCTCCAAGGCTTTGCAAAACCTGCGAGAAGCTGAGCCAACATGAGTGCCTGAAATTATTCTCTTAATTTCACATTTCAGGCATCAAGTAAATTATTTTGCAAGTTATTTAAACCATATATTTAGCAAGCCCGAGTTACACAACATACATAAGCTACCAGGCAGCCTTCCCTAGGACAGCTCATCTCCAGAGTAAGCGTTGCTGGTCCCCGATAAGAATTAGCACAACACGTTGCAGACAGAACAGATGAGACCGATTTAAAGGACCGCGCTGAATTCCGAAACGCAGCCAAGCCGGGGAGATAACAGACACGGGGTTGGAAACAAGGATGCTCACGGAGGGGCTGTGGCAGAGGTATTGTATTATTTATTTATTCGTGCCAGCAGACATCAATCCTCTTGTACTTTTTTCTCTCCTGGATGTTGCCAAGTATAATCTCAGCTCGTCTTTTTTTTTCTGGGCAGTGTCCCGGGAGAACAAAATTATTAGCAAGGCTGAAGAAGCCTCATGCAATTATTTAGAAACTACACGAAAATAATCTCCAAAGGCAAGCGGCTGCTTGCAGGTGGCAGCTTTCTAAGTCATTCCAATAAAATCTGGCTCAGTAACTCCCAGCGTAATCAATGCCCACACAAATAAAAGAGATAAAAAATGAAGGATGAGTTATTTTTCCATGCTAGCAGAGGATTCTGCAAAACAAACTGATGGGCCATTGCCGAGAGCCATCTTTGCTGCAATCCTGCTGTCCACCTGCCGAGACCTCAGCAGCCACAGCATCCCCGAGATGGG
>NW_009701936.1:66033-69750 GCF_000703405.1 Apaloderma vittatum
GGCCCCCCGGGACATGACAGGGTGAAGGGAGCAAAGCTTCACAGTCTTTTCCCCCACCTCCACCGCCCTGGCTTCTCACCCCTGGATCCTGGCAGTTTGTGCTCTCGGGCACAGGCGTTCGTCAAGCCCCGTGTATCTGCAACATGCTGCATTTATGAGTAATCGGGAGTTGATGCCTGACTGTCGGATGGGGAATAAAATTCAGAGCCTGGGATGCGAGATAGTTGTTTGGAAGGAGGGGGAAGGAGATGTCACCCGCTCCATCCTCACGAGCAGCATCCCTCCAAGCGAGGGCCCCATGGACCCTTATCTCCCTCCAGTCCCCTGCCTCTGGCATGGGCTTGGCCAAGAAAGCAAAGGGCTGCAGGAGTTCTGCCTCCAGCCCTGCAGGCACCACGTCCCCTTTGTGAGCTCCAGCATCCATCATTCCTGCCATCATGCCAGAGCCCCCAGCAGCCCTCCAAACAGCTAGTACAGCCCTGAGCCTCCCCGAAACATGAATTTGAGGCCAGATTATAGAATTTGAGGCCAGATTATAGAATGAATGATGACAGATGAACCCTCAGATCCTAAAACCTGAATTTCAGGCTGGGTGAACCAGATTGCTCAGCCAAAAATCACGGTGATAACTCTTGTGTTCAACACAGCAGTCGTACAAATCTGGGCAGGAGCTCCGGCTGGGCGCAGCTTTGGACCTCCAAGGACCAGCCTTGCTGGAGAGCAGAGCCCCTCCTGTGTGCCAGAGCACAGGGGGTGATTAAGGAATGAGGAAAAGGGGGGATTAGGAAAGGGCTAGATGACACCGCAGAACAAAATCTGGTGGCAGAGGGAAGGCTCAGACTGAGGCAGCAGCACTGCCTGGAGAGATGGAAGGTCTGGCTCGAGGGAAGGAGGGAGGAGGACACATGCCATCGGCAATCAGAAAAGGTCTCTCAGAGGATGGCGTTTCGGCAAAGCTGAAGAACCAGCAGACCATGGGGGGCATGTGTGAGCCGTCAGCATCTCTGCATGTGCCAGCCCCAGCCTCTCACTATCGAGATCCTGCCTCCTCCTGCCTCAACCTCAAAGGCTCCAAATAGGGGGCGGGCGATTCCCTGCAGGCCCGACCCAGCCGGAGGAGGATGCCAATGGCTCCAACATGTTCATTCTTCAGTGGCTAGCTCATCCCAGCTCCGGAGCAGGAGCCTGAACCAGCTATCACGCTCGCCTGCAAACAGCGCTGACCCTTTGCACGCATGCGGGGCACTGAGGTGCATCCAAGTTGGGCTTTGAGTCTGATGGAAGGTGAAAAACACGCTGAAAACTAGAGAAAAGTACTTTTGGACCATTTAGCAGGGGGAACAAGAAGGGAAACGTGGCCATGCATGTGAGGTACACTGAGGGAAAGGGCCTCCTCCGAGCAAATGGGCACCCACGCTCCACGGCTCACCTTATGGGGCTGAATGCTCTGCATGGGTTGCTCATCCTCCCTCATGTCTGGGACCCAGGAGAGGAGACCTTGGTGTTTTCCTAGGAGCTGAAATGCAAATGTCAAGCCGATTCTTTGGAAAAGAGGCTACATCTTTTATCCAGCCTATAGCTGACCCCCAGGAAAGCGATGAGATGGGCTCTCCTGGGCACTCCTGTTATGGGGCACATCTCAGCAGCTCACCCTGGCCCTGCTGACGGGCAGTGCCCAACTCCCCAGCAGCACTAAATCCTTCTTCCTCCTCCTCCTCGGAGAGCGCTCTTGCAGCTGCACGGCACAGAGGAGCCAAGACCTGCACACACGTGGGTGCTGGACCGAGCCAAGCCCCAGTGCCACAAGCCATCCCTGCACAGCCCTGGTGACCTCCCTCCTCTCTCAATCTCCTTCCACTGGGCAATTAACTGCACACAACTGGGTACGAATGCTCACAACCAACTTTGGATTCCTCATCAGTCAGGGTAACGAGGACGGGCTCCGAGGGAGGAAAAGCAAGCCTGCCAACGAGCATCTGCCAACACCCCCCAACAAACAAGTCCATTTGCACTCAGCTTTCATTCCCCAGCCATCACACTTTCTCATCGCCCTTCTCAGCATCTCCCGCAGCCTTCTCCCAGCCCCGTTTCCCCAGCCTGGCCTCCTCCCAGGCCACGCTCCCCGCTCGCCTGCAGACCCCTTCCAGCTCACACCACGCTAAGGCAGCCCCGCACTTCAAAGCATTTCTTTACCGAGAGCTCATCCAGGAAACTTTGGTTTCTCGATTGCTATTGTACTGCTGCATGCCTGTAAAAACTAATTTATGCATATATACACACGCATGCACGCACAGCCTCTTTTATTAAAAAGCTTCTCGTTGTGGAAGGACACCCTCTCCGAGCCGTGCTGAGGGCTGGCACAGCCCCAGCCGTGCACTTGCTGCTCATCCGAGCTTCCCCGGATGAAAGAACTTGTCAAACTGCCGGCAAAACCACCAGAGCTTGTAAACTCCATCAGCTCAACAACAACATCCAGGGTGACACGCACGCAGAGGCGTGGGCATCTCCTCTCTGTGTTTTCATCAATCAAATCCTTAATTAGGTAGGTAAGGGCGCAGGAGCTGCAAGGGAGGAGCAGCAGACACCCAGGCTTCGTAACCCATCAATAACCAGCAGCGTGCCACGCGTGAGCTGTTTTCTACCTTATTTTAATTTCGCTTTTCTTGATTGCAGCCTGCAAACTATTACTGCAACTTTAAGCACGTTAGGAAAGAGCTGTGCTCAGGCTTAAGTGTTTGCAGAATCAGGGCCGAGATGTGGAGCCGAACACGCAGCTATTAATATCGTCAAGCCCTGAGCACAGCGCGTACAGGGGGTGCAGAGCTCGTGTTGCCACTGGAACCCAATTTTTGTTGTTGTTGTTGTTTTAATTTCAGTTCATTTAAGGGAGAGGCCGGCTGCCTGATCGTACCATTGCATTCATGTGCTGCCTGGTATTTTCCAACGCTTTTTATTTTTTTAAAAAGATCTTTGTTCATACATGTTTATTCTGGTTGATAGGTGAAGTTATCTATTTCATCACTGAAAGGAAAAAAAAGAAAAAAGGCTGGAAGCCGAGTAGTCAGCTCTCAGCTCTGAGGGCCTGCAGTTAATTACACCCTGTCCTCCCGCATGTCCTTTCCACGCTGCCTGGCCGGCCCTGCAGCCTGGCTGGGTGTCAGGCAGCCTGACAGCAGCTCTGCCCGCCAACCCGGCTAATTATAGTCCGAAACGAGCCGGCGCCCTCCCCATCACAGCCTCCCGGAACGTGGAGCAGCCAGCTCGGGCTGGGAAAGACCTGAAGCATCCAGGGGAACCCATGGGCACCACAAGGATGAGGGTCTCCAGGACAGAACTTCATGGAGTCATGGAATAGTTTGGGTTGGAAGGGACCATAAAGGTCGGCTTGTTCCACCCCCCCCGCCCTGGGCAGCGGCACCTCCCAACAGACCAGGGTGCTCCAACCTCCCTCCCACCTCCCTTGAACCCTTCCCGGGAGGGCCATCCACAGCTTCCCTGGGCAACCCGTGCCACAGTCTCACCACCCTCCCAGTGAAGAACTTCTTCCTAACGTGCTTCTTTTAAAAGCAGAGCTTGAAGTGTTTCAGCCAACCCATTCTGGAGCAGCAAAGATCTTCGAAATTAATACACCACAGGCTTTTGGGAGCAGACACTAAGGTCCATGATCCTCCGGTCCTTGTCCCTCTGCGGACCATGGGGACCCTGGCCCCTGCTCTT
>NW_009701936.1:69820-70159 GCF_000703405.1 Apaloderma vittatum
GGCCAGTGTCCAAGGGTGCTGCCACCCCAGGAGCTCCTCGACAAGGTGCAGGCTCGTCACCCACCACCACATCCTTCGCTCTACCCCACCAGAGCAGGCTGAGCGTGGCTGGTCCCACCCGAAGCCTGGTTGCCGGCCAGCCCACCTCTCCTCAGACACAGCTCTGCATCTCTCTTCTTTTTCTCCCCCTGCCTCCAGCCAGTATTGGGTCTGGGCCGTACCGCTCCAGGCAGCCTGAAAAATCAAGACGCATGGGTGTGTTCCCCTCTCCTCCAGCTGCCTCGTCAACAAGGCTGACAAGCCACCAGATGTTAGTGGGCCACAGCATGAGGGTCCCCA
>NW_009701936.1:70187-72422 GCF_000703405.1 Apaloderma vittatum
CCGCAGGGGGAGCCCAGTAGCGCAGACCCTGCCCAGGCAGTGACGCCTTTGCGAGTAGGACTGAGGCCACCGAGCACCTTTGGGAAGGGTCCTCAGCCATCGAATTACTCCTTCAGTAGCACACCTGGAAAAGGGAGAGAATCCAGCCAGAGCAGAGATCCAGCCAACCCAGCCAGTCAGCCACCCACCGGTGAGTGCACATGAACCAGGATGTCAGCAGGGAATCGAATTAAACTCAGCCCTCGCACGGGACATCATCCAGCCAGAGCTCAAACCGCCACTGGAGAGCAGGTCTCTTGTTGTTTTGGCCCAGAAAGTGGATCCCCGAGGTTATTCAACATCTGAGTCAAGCTGTGTCAGTCCAAATCCTCCCGCCAGCTCCACGCTCATCCACCACAGTGTGATGCAAACGTGACCACGATACGCTTTTAAACGAACTGAGACCTTGGGGGAAGCAGAGCCACTTCACAGAATGACATGCCCACCACGAAATAATGATGGTCCTCGCAGCTGGCCTCTTCATCACCCTCCTCTTCCTCCTCCTCCTCAGTGGCCAGCAGTGAGCCCATCACACTGGCAAACCATCCCCGGGGAACTGATGGCTCTGGGCGAGCTGGGGGGCATGGCTACAACAGGCTCTTCAATTTTGGTCCGTAAAGGGAGCAGATGTGACTCAGGGGCAGCAGAGACACCTGAGCGAGGAGGTGATATTTATACAAGTCCCTTATAGAGCAAACCAGCTGCTTAAGAGAGCAGGTATCACTTCAGCACCCAGGGGAACACCCGAGGGTCCGTGCCGAAAGTCCCTTCCCCACCGCCATCGACTCACAATAGCTCCGCTAAGCTTAAAATTTCATGTTTAGCCTCACACCAAAAGTGGTTCTTTTAAAAGCAGGGCGACGCCAACCACCACGGAGGGCAGAGAGCCCGGGGCTGCTTACTCATGTAAGTTTGTCACAAATGTATAGAGCTGAAAAACTGTTTAAGCAGTGAAAAACATAGAAAGAACATTATATGTATGATATAGGTGAGGCTTTAAGCAGGAGTGTCCTTCCCTCGCCACCCCGAGGCCACTTCACCTCAGGCCACCCGCTCCTCATCCAGCCGGGACAGTGAAAAGGAGAAGGGGGATGAGGATACCCCCAAAAGCAAGCAGCTCCCCCCCAAAAGCAGCCAGCAGCAAGGTTCAGGGCAGCACATGGAGAGAGGACACGACTCGGTCGTGTCCCTGAGCCCTCCTGCCCAGGCGGAAAGGGACGGGGACAGCCAGACCTGCCCTCGCTTGCCAAGAGCCCACGTCAGTACGCAGAGTATTTACGCGGGCTCCAGCCAGCCAACCACTGCTAAATATTTAGGCATCAGACTCCATAAAGGAAGCTCAAGACACACTACAGGATAAATTGAGTACATTAGAAAAAGCCCAGAGGGGAAAAATAGATTTTTGGAACGTGTTCTGAATCTCATTAATTGGGAAGACAGCCTTGGAGGGGAAAAAAAAAAAGAAAAAGATTATATTCCTCCCCAAACCATTATCCACTCTTCAGAGCATATCATATGAAAACAGTTATATAAAAGAATAAATTATATTTGGAATGGCAAGAACCCCAGAATAAAGCTAGAAATTCTGATGTTCCCATATAAAGATAGGAGACAGTTATCTGTTCCAAATTTTCAAGTTTTCTGCTGCGCCAATTCAAATTCACTACATACCAGCATGGCCATATAAAGGGGACTCCACCCATGTAATCTTGGAACAAGCAATAATCCCCCAAACTATCAGTTTAATGTATGGGGATACAAAATGAGACAAGAATGTACTCACAGAACGAACAATCCATTAACGACATGGCAAAAGGCACCAGAACGTGCGCACAGGAATATCTATTTAAAGTGACATTTGCATTCAAAGACCTGATCTGAAATTAAGATTTTTGCACGCAGACATCGTAGATTCTGCAAATTAAAAGGCTGTTTCTAGACTCAATGTTTATATTATTTTTTGTTTTATTTTCTACTATTTGTTCAGTGTCACGTTTCTTGGCCGGCGCTAGCAAAACAGCTCTTCGACAGGGTTTTTTTTAAAATTATTTTTGCTTCTGAACGGCTTTCCAGACTATCTCCTGAGCAGCAGAGGAGCGAGGATGCTCTCGAGCCACCGGGTAAATACGCTGCCACGTTTGAAACCACACAACGAGCTGGTTCCTCACTGAAACTCAACAACCAACGTCCAAAGTT
>NW_009701936.1:72476-75173 GCF_000703405.1 Apaloderma vittatum
AGTGATCTTGCCAAGTCCCCTTCAATGTTTGGAAGCAACGGGCACGTGGAGACCCGGGGAGTGGCCCAGCACCTCTGCGTGTCCCGCACCGGTCCTGTAGACCTCCCCACCAACAGCACAAGGCGGGGAGGTGGGAACGAGGCGGGGAGTTCATCTTTTATCAGACTGACCTGCAGGTTTTAAACCACTCAAGTGCTGGGGCTGGTTTTTAAACCAGCCGAGAGCTCCCTTGCCACCAGTCTGAAGCAGAAGCGGCTTATTTTCTCTAGTTCTACCAGCCTAATAAAAATAATTTTAAAAAATAAATTAAAAAAACCTTCCAGAAACTACCTCTCCTCCTACGCTGAGACCGCGACGAGGACCAGCAGCAGCTCATCCGGCGAGCAGCAGCGCAAGCGAGCGCCCTGGAAGGCAGCCAGGAGCCAGCAAAGACCACCAGTCTGAAGCAGAAGCGGCTTATTTTCTCTAGTTCTACCAGCCTAATAAAAATAATTTTAAAAAATAAATTAAAAAAACCTTCCAGAAACTACCTCTCCTCCTACGCTGAGACCGCGACGAGGACCAGCAGCAGCTCATCCGGCGAGCAGCAGCGCAAGCGAGCGCCCTGGAAGGCAGCCAGGAGCCAGCAAAGAGACCTGTCCAAGCCATCGGGATGGAGACACAGATAAACCAGGTCAGCTAAGTGTTTCCATCCAAGCCAGACAGTGACTAAGAGACGGCATTAATTTGTACTCAGCTGAAGTTAAAACTTTTCAAACCCAGAAGAGCCAAACGGTTGTTCCAAGTCAAAAAATACTGCAGGATGCATTCCTTCGCCCTGTCCCAGGAATACCCAGGGATTCACGACTTCAGGATGGAGCTGACAGCTCTTTCATATATCACAAAGAATAACAAACTAACCTTTCTGGTTTTCTTTTCACTCCCCAAATGCTATTTACTGGTCGCAAGAAGACGCACGTCATGTTCATGCAGCGCTCTGGGGAGGTGGAGAGCTGTGCAAGCTCCACAAGCTATTATTGTAGCAGATCAAATGAGCACAGAAAACAAAAGTGTGTTTTATTGGCATTACTGGTGACAGCACAGAGGATAAAAGAGCGTGCACGAGGGAGCAACCACCTTCCACCGTTTCCTGATCCAATGTAAAGACACATGTGAGCTTTACCCAGGGATGTGAGACTGAGAAATACAAACAGATGAACCCTTTGGTGCTGGGAAGCCCTTCCAATATTTTCTGAAATGCCATAAATTGCTCATAGGCCCATGCCTCTTGCGCTGCCAGATCTGGTCCCCAGGTGCTGCAGGGACAGGGCTAGGGCATGGGGACCAGTGCTCCCAGGCAATGGGACACCTTGCTTGTGAGCCCCACGATCCCAACGCCTGCATAGAGGGTGGGAGGTATCACCAGCAACTACCACAGCAACAGCATTTTTATTTATTTTCCTCTTTGGGCTTCCAGAAAAGGGCCAGACTCAGAGCCAGGCAGGACTTATGTACAGCACTGCAGCAAGATGCACAACAAATGCAGAGGGGAGCATCCCCAGCCCCTTCTGGTGCCTCCACCCTCCAGCCCCAGGGCAGGGGCCACAGGGTGCCCTGGGTGCCCCACACTTCTGCCCAGCATCTGCTGCCTGCGGGCAGAGGAGATCTCACCCCGCCAACCTGGAGAAATGCTGCTCGGCAGAGCTCAAAAAAAACGTGCTGCCACAGAGATCAGGTCCAACTCCATCTGAAACACCAGCTGCAGGACACTAAGAGCAAAACGTATATCCGTGACACGATACAGCCCTGGTAAATCCTTGCAAAGAACAGAGACAATGTAATAGCAGCATCTTATTTTACAAAGCTATCGTGCTTTTTCGCAGTAGTTCAGACCAGGGGGTCTGCGGAGCCTCTCAGCTCCAGCATCCCCCTTTTGCAAATCTTCAAAGTAAGTTACACCAAGCTGCCACGCCACTGAGCTAGAAATCAAACTCCCCTCCACTGCCGAGTGCACCTCATTGTGACCTGGCCCTTTTTGAAACCCCTCCCGTCCCCTCTCCTCCATCACTGGGGACTCATGGACCAGTCTTAATGCATAATCAAACAAGCTTAAGAAATCCCTTTGGGGGAGGGGGTGATGGGAGTGCCCTGAGAGGCTCCATCCCCGGTAAGGACATCAATGGCCTCACAGTCATGGTCCTCATACCCCCAACGGACACAGAGACCAGGGGGAAAAGCTAATGTGTCGACTCCACCTGGTCCTCAATAAAACTCTTGCCAGCTTCAGGTGAGCCAGGCTGCAGGATCACAGCTGAGCCCAGCATCCACGCGCGAGGAGACAAGCGAGAGAAAAAGCGACTCTTACGTTCATGCAGGGCATCCTCCCGTGGCAGGCAACACATATCGGAAGGACCGTGCCGAAACGAGGCGGCTGCTCGGGCGGCGGGTGACACCGGCTGCGTGCCAAATGCACTCCTCTCCAAGCTGTCAGGGCTGGGCAGGGCTCCGGCACTTCTCCTCCCGCCGCCCACGGCCCTGCCTTGTCGCACCTACTCCCCGGTCCCCACCCTGCAGCTCCTGCCCGCGTCCTCACGCTCACCCCATCCCGCCAGCTCCTGATCCCACCCACAGATCAGCGGGCACGGGGAAGCCTTTGAAAACAAGTGTTGGGCCAAACCAGTAGCCCACCTAGTAGCCACTCCTTGGAGAGGGGAGCCA
>NW_009701936.1:75284-77034 GCF_000703405.1 Apaloderma vittatum
CCAGCCTGCTCGCTGTCGCCATCCCCCCTTTTCGCCTTCATCACAGCCAGACCCACAATGGCTCACGAACAATGTGGGGGAAAAAAAGAGCTGCTGTGAATTCAGTTTAGCTTTTTCCCAGCAAATCTCTTCGTTACCCATCTAGTCCTGGTATTCAATCACTCACCATCTCCATAACGCTCAGAGCTGCACAGGGGCCTCTGCTTGCTTCTTTATCCTCCTCCTCTTCCTCCTTCTCCTTCCAGTCCCTCTCCCCTCCCTCCCAGGGTGGCTCGGCTCTCCGTGCCGGGGGCCAGCAGCCTGTCCCGAGATTCCTATCCAGCCGCCCTCAGCCTCTCCCAGCAATTACAGGCCTCGGTGGCTGTCCCAGGGTGAGCATCAATGACAAACCTCGAGGCAACTTCCATGGAAATGTCTCTGTTCCGAGGCTGGTTTATCTGCCCTTGCTTCCTCCCACCTGGAGAGGAGCATCCCACGTGCTCTGGTGCAGCGCGATACCCAACAACCAGGTCAAGAGCAGAAAAAAAGACCTGAACCTGTCCCCTGAACACACAAGTACAGGTATTCCCCTGTGACCCTGTGCCACCCTAGTCGGTCCCCAGCCTCGCTGGCTCCTTCCCAGCAGCCACCCCAAAAGCTGAGTAATGGCTAGAAACAGCCCAGAGCTGCCGCAAGCCCGGCGTTTGCAACTTTAATTCTACATCCAAATGGTTAGTGGTGGGCTTTTCTGCCCATTTATTTTAAGGACATGAGGCAGACGGGCTCCAGGCACCTCGGGGAGGACGCAGGAGCCTCTGGTCTGCCAAAAGCCTTTAGCAAGTGAAAAAACCCCAAATATCACTGACCTCGGTGTCCACCCAGCACCATCCACTGATGGAGGAAGTCACTCCAAAATAAATATGCGCATGCATCTTCGTGCAGGGTGACAAGATGAAAGGCAGAGGAAGAACCAACTGAGGTGAGATAAAAGAGGCACCAGCACCCAGACTCCGTTTCACCCCGGCAACTGCCAAAACCTTAATCAGAACAGCTACAGAGGCTTAATAAGAGCGAATATTAAAGGCTCTGATCTTTGCTGGGGCTTCATCACTAGGCACCGGGTATTCACACGTTAAGAGACGCTCACTGCCCCAAGCCAATTTTAATCCAAATCACATTGAAAAGACGCTCCAGGGATTAAATTACCTGGCAAGCCACAGGCACAGCCAAGGACGGGAAACTAATGTCGTGGCTTGCAACAGTGGCGTGATCGCATGGCGCTCCTGGCACTCATACCATGTGCCTCAGTTTACCCACTCGGTACAGGCAGGCACGGCAATACCCGGCTCCTGCAGGGCAGTGGGAAGTCACATAGATAGATAGATATACACACACATGCACACGTATATTTGTATGGTTTTTTTACCAGGACTGCTCCCACAGGAAGCACAGCACCTCACTGCTTTGACTGGGGTGGGCGGGCAGCAGGAGGAAGGCAAACCCATGCCTTCAGCAGGCCCCAGGGACGTCTGCCTGCAGTCTAAGCTGTTGCAAGGGAAGAAATTAAAGAAATAAATCACATTTTGCTCACGCTCTGTAAACACTCACTAGAGAGTCATGATTAAACCTTGCATATGCTCTCCCCCAAGCCTGGGCAGGAGGCAGCGGGGTTGGTTATCACAGGCTGGTCCCAGGGCAGCAGAGGGATGTGGGATGTGTGTGCCATGGTGGCACTGCCATGGGTGGGGGGTCACTCACAAACCTATCCAGC
>NW_009701936.1:77065-86657 GCF_000703405.1 Apaloderma vittatum
TTCACCCACGAATTAAAATCCAGGAGCATCCCAGCCCATTGGGATTCCTGGCGGCAGCAGAGTTTGGCACGGCCGCCTGCTACAAAAATGGATGAGGAAAGCCAGTTTAGGGGCAAAAGGGTCCTTTTGGAGAGGAGGAGAGAAGAGGAAATTCAAGAAAGAAGGAATATGGAAGAGAAAGCTGCTGTGTAAGAGAAGGGAAAACAAAAAAAAGAAAAAAAGAAGTTGAAAAGAAATCCCTGGGGAATTGTGGAGAAGAAGAAAGAGCGTAGACACGCCAGGCGAGCCAGAGTGAGAGCCAGAGAGCAGGAAGCGCCTAACTAGGATGGAGACAGAGATACTACAAAATCGTAGTGACGTCATGCCGGAGTTGCAGTGGTTTCCAAAACAACTCCAAACTCCAGCGCCTGGAGAGGGAGCGAGAAGCGCGGGAGAAGTGGGAACGAGATCGGGCTGCGAGCTCGGGGGGAGCTGGAACAGAAGCTCGACGAGTCTGCGGAGGCGAGCCTGCTCCCGGCTCCCTTTCGGTTTGCATTGGCGGGATGGGCTCTGGGGAGCCGGCAGAGACGGAGACAGAGGTTATTGTAGAGCCAGGCAGCATCAGAAAGGAAATTCCTGAGGGTGTTTTCCTAATTGACATGTACAATGAAGTTACAGTCCCCCCAAGCCCCTTTCTGCAGGAAGGTAAATGCTGGATGCTCCCAAAAAGCAGAGCCAAGGAGTGAGCAACAACAGAGCCGGCGACCCAGCGGAAATAAATCTGCAATAAATGGAAACCACACACAGAGCGCTGTCCTGATGGCAGCAGCGCTGCTCTGCCCCAGCCTGTTCGGATTAGCAGCTTTTATGGCTGGGGGGGGAAGATGCGTGGGGAGGCCTGCCAAGGTGGCTGGGTAGACTCAGGGCTGTTTGTGGAGAGAACAGAACGACAGGAATACAGGGCGAAGCCGTGTGGGGTCTGAGTCTGATGCCCCTCACCCAGGGCTTGCCCCTAGCCCGGCCAGAGCCAGGCAGGGGTACGGAATTCCCGGCTGCCGGAGGGTGACTCCATAGACAGGGTGACTCTGGACAAGGATATTTCTCGGCTGAGTAGACAACCTGGTGAGCAAGGAGCTCCTCACCTATGGAAGGGAATTTATTCATCCTCAGTTCAGGCTGGGAGAGCCCAGCACAGAGCTCTGCATCCTCCCAGGGTCTGCACAGGACCCCGACAACAAGGACAAACAGCACGACTTCTAGCAAGTCCTTTTGGAAGAGATTTCCCTGTCAGACTGGTGCCAACCTGATGGGAGAAACCCATCCTGATGCCTGTGCTCATGTCTCTCCTTGCAACGCTGCCAAAGCTCAGGAAGATGCAAACCTCCAGGACCAGTTTGAGCCATGGTTCAAACTCCCAATGCCCAAGGACCCCTTCGGCGAGGCTGCTCCAGGCACAGGTGTCAAGGTACCCACTCATACCACCACAGTCCAGCCAAGACTGGGAGCTGGTTGGTCTCAACCCTCCTGCCACCGTCATGCCCAGAGCACCCACAAGGTCCCTGTGCTTATGATGGCCCTGAAGGCAGCCGGGATGCTCAGAGCAGGTGGCATGAGGTTATCTTCAATGTCCATCCTCTGAGCTCAGAGCTAACGAGGGCTTCACAAACTGCTCTCCCACCGCTCCTCTCACCGCTTCGATGCCTGCAAGTTTGGGGAAGCTTTGGCTTCTGTCTCCTCAAGCCCAGGGGTGTTTCTAGCAATTCACTGGGCTGCAGGCAGCTGCGCTGCTGCTTCCGTGCCTGCCTGGTGAAAGCCAAGATGAGGACAGCAGCCTGACTGCTCCCCCACCTCTGCTCTCATGGCTTTACCTACTGCAAAGCTGTTGCCCAGCTGCTTTCATGGGCCTGTCGCTGCCGTTAATTGGCAAAGCTGTAATTGCAGCTGTCCTGAGGCTGGGGCTGATCCTGGGGGTTCTGCACCCTGCAGCAATCCAGGCCTGGATCCTGCTGGGACACAAGGCTGCCCGCCCTGTAAGCACTGCTGCACATGTGATGAACCTGCTTGGTCTCAGTTCTGCCCTGCCGCTCCCATAGCTTCTGCCAAGCGGTGAAGCATGCAGGTAGTGCTGGCCGAGAGAAGGATGGGTGTCAAGACACGCCTGCAGGCTGGGAGACAGGTCTGGGTCAGGGAAATGGGGTCCCAGCCTTGTGCCACACACCAAGAGAGAGATGTGAGGGGCTCTCTTTGCCTCCAAACCTGTTAGCGAGCAGCAGGAGAGTATGTGCTGCGAACAGCCAGCTTGGCCACCAGCCCAGCTTGCAAACATCACCCCCCTGCCCAGGGGACTCTTGGGGAAGGCAACGAGGCTCCTGGTGAGAGAGGGGATCACAAGGATGGCGGCCATGCAGGGCTCAGCAGGACAAAGCAATGGGTGCCGGCACGGCGAGATGTCCCCTCCGCACACATGGGATGGCTCAGGCCTCGCAGCGCCCAGGGACCAGGGTGCCACCAGCAGCAGCTCTGACCTGTCAGCCTCCCCCCACCACATTAAAACTCACCACGGTTGCTTTCCTGCCCGGGGGCGAGGAGAGCCTGACTCATTCACTAGAAGGAAAGAATAAGGGAGTGGAGAAGACAGGCTCATCCCATGCAGCAGGCAGCATGAATCACTGCTTCTCCCGACTGCCTCCCGTATTGTTCCAGCGCTGACTCAGTGCTGCTGCGCAGGTTAACGAGGGGAGAAATTAAAAGTTATGGCCTATGAAATGCAGCAGCAGCGAGGAATTAAAAAAAGAAGCACTACTGTAAGAAAGCTAATAGGACAACCCACAGAGCCCCAGAAAAGCAATGCTCTGTGCTCCAGCTTTCCTCTCCACAGATGTGCCCCCCATCAGAAATCAAACCCTCAAACCTCCAGCACAGGCAGCCTCACTGCCCGGCAGCACCGGCGCTGTGCTCTGCGGCATCAGGTTTCTTTCTGTTTAAAAGCTGCCACCTCTGTATTCATCATTTTAAACACACAGCCTTAATTGGATGATGCGGTCTGGTTGTACTTCCCGCCCTGGCTGGGCCACGCACGCTGCACACACACCTCTCCATTGCCCCCGAATTTACAGTCCTGGTCTATCACTTCCACCAAAAGTACAAAATGGGATTTTGAAGGCTGAGGAGGAGGAAAACAGTTACTCCAGAGCAAGTTCTATTTCAGTTCCCAAGGGCCAAAGCCTCCAGTTCCTCTCCAGCTGCCAAGCTGCCAGGTTGCTCCATCTCTCCCCGGCAAGGAGAAAGCTCTGCCTGCTCCTCCTGAGCCTGCCAGCCCCCATTCTCCACCCCAGAAGAGCTCCTGCCGTGCAGTAATGTCTCACCAATGCGAACAGCAACTACCTGCTGGGCTTTGCAGACTTCTTGCACTCAAACTGCTGCAACAACCTGCTTTTTAAGGTTAGGACAGAGCGTCTTAAGTCCTTTCAGGGTCCTTGTTCACCGACATGCTACACACTTTGCAACCTGGAAACTCCTTAGCTGATACACAAGACAACGCTATAAAAATATGAAGAACTGGGACCAGAACCCGAGTTCATGGAGCAGAGAGATGAGAAACTCTCAGGAGAGCAGGTGAGCTGCTGGTCTGTCCTTCAGGAACATGAATTAGAAACATGTGCTGTGCCCTAAGCGACTCTTTCTGATCATATCATCCACGAATGAGTCTCATCCTTCTTTGACACCAGCTAACGAGCTGGCTTTGAAGATACTGCATGGCAGCGAGTTCTGCAGGTTAATGCCTCCTCTACGAGAAAGCATTTCCCCGTGGCAGCGCTGCGTGTCCTTCCCTGCAGCCCCGTGTCCTGTATTTCTGCCCAGGAGAAAGCCCAAGAAGCTCTCACAGGACACTCTGTGACTCATGGCGTCAGCCCACAACCATCGCCACCCCCTGCTGCCTCTCCTTAGCCCAGAGCACTGCCAGCGGCCCCCCCTCGTCACCCTGTGCCCCCCTCCCGGCTGGCCACCGTGGTGGTGGTGGTGGCTCTGGGCAGGTCCCAACATGAGCGTGACGTGAAACCTGCTTGTCCATCACCTGACCCAGTGTCATCCAATCTTCGGCGACCCTAGAAGCTAATCTCAACAAACCATAAACTTGAAACAAAACAAAAAAGGCTGAAAAGCCCCTGCAAGCACCAGGCTACCCTCATTTTCTCTGACAAGGATCTAATTCATCTCTAATAGGACAGTTATTATTATATATTAAATGAATGGCAATTGATTATTAAAAGCGTATTCATTAAAACTGGGTAGATGGGTAATAAGATACCTGCCTATTACATAGCTGTGAAACCACACTGAATATGCTTCTAATGACCAACTGGTATTTACTTAACATTCAATATCCATCGCTAAGAAAGGTCTCTCTAGATTTAATAAGCCTCTGTTATTTTATGTTTAATTAAATACCATCCACTATTAAAAACATATTTAACTGAGGTCAAAACCAGTAAAAACTGTATCTTATAACACAGCTGCTAAACCTCAAATATCTTCTTAATGATTAATTGGGGTTTAGCACATGATCGCTGTCCTACCGAGAGCGGATGGAAATCGGAAGCTCAGCGATTCGGGGACCAAAGTGCTTTGCTTCTGCAAACAATTCTGCTGGTTAAATGGCTTGGCTAACAAAAACAGAGCAGTGGGAGCCTCCATTCCTGCATAACCCAGCTTTGGAAAATGCAGAATACAGCCCAGCCGGACAGTGCCAGGCAACTCGCACGGCTGTGCAGGGCAGCGGGACCACCGTCCTCCTGCAACGAGAGGTCTGGGCACCAAGGGTGCATTAGCCAGGACATCAGCAGGACCTCTGCAGATGCAGAAGCTCTGGAGCGTTGGGCTGGGAGACTCCTGATGGGACAATTCTGATTGGATTGCAAACGGCTTCCTATCTGCTCGGGCTGGCCAGCTGGTGGGGTTCACTGGTTCATCGCACCCACCGGCTCCTCCAGCAGAAACCAGTGGTGTCCGGAAGAAGCTGGAGATGGATTTACCATAATGGTCCGAAACCTTGATGTTAAAAACCCAGAGATATTTTCAGGCTAAGGGACTGACGAGCTCACAAAATCTACAGGTGTCATATCACACAGAATGGTAGGGGATGGATGGGGACCTCAGGAGATCTAGTCCAAACCCTTACAAATAAAAAGTCCTGCAAGAGCAGCAGACTAAGGATGGATGCTTCTGGCCCTGGTCCACAAAAACACACTCCATGCCCTCCATGACAAGCAAAATGGAAGTCACTCGGTCACCTGGCCCTGCAGACCCACAGCCAAGCACCCAGAGCACCAAGCGTCACCTTTGTCACCGGGCATGGGGACAGCTGATGGAGGAGAAGGGCCTCTTGGCAAGAGGGAAATAAGCCCGAAGAGGGAGCAGGGAGAAGTCCAAAGCATGTCAGCACTTGTGAAAAAGCCATTCCACCTCAGTGACCTCCCACAAGAGGATTTATTTTTATTGTTTTTGTTTTGAAAGCCCTTGAAAGCAAAATCTGATACTAGCAAAGCATTAAATATAGCAGCGCATACCCACACAGATTGCACAAGAAACAATTTAAAAATAGAAATGGCGAGAACAAATATGAATGCAGAGAAAAATATCAAGAAAGGAAATCCAAGAGGGTCCTTTTTTCCTATTGTTCCCCGCCCAACCTCAGGCACGCTGGGGAAATCGGGGTTAGACAGCAGGCTGCACGCTTCGGTCCTGGGAAATGAGTCAAGAGTCTGGAACGTGCGCTCAGCACCGGGTAAACGCAGTGGCAACTGTGTCCCTAGCTCATCTGCTTCGCTTGGAGGAACCCTGGCGTGCCAGAGCTCACGGTTGCAGTGCCCAGAGCTCAGGTTTGCGGTGCTCTAACAAGACGCACTGAGGAAGAATCACAGGAGCTGCTCACCACAGCCGGGAGGCTGGATGGGGCTGGAGATAACCAAAGCTCTACCCTAAAGCCCTGTCCGTGGAGTGAATCATCATCCTGCCATGAATGACATACCAAAGGGATAAGAAAACATTCCCAGTGTGTGAGAAGGCACCACGCTATGCAGGAGGAGGGGTTCTAAACACTTGAGCAGGCACCTCTGGAGGAAAATCTCCACACCATTCAGTGTTTCTGAAAGCCAGAGACCTCTGGAGTCCAAGCACCTGAACCAGAGGGAAGCATTGCAAAGAAGACCTGGGCGGTTGCCTCTGTACCTTGCAGGCACACTAGTTAGACACTGCCTCCACAGATGCTCCAAAGAGAGGACACGAACAAGAAGGATCTCTTGGGAGGATGTTAGTGGAATAACCACGTCACCAAAGAGCCTCTCTCGCCTCCCAAATCTGAGCACCATGAAGGAAGTCCACCTGGTTTTTTATTTCCTTCTCCAAGCACTGCTGTGTATGTATATATACAAATATACAAACTACCTACTTACTCTTCACCACGTCCCTCCCATGAACTAGCCGCACCGCAATGGTAAACAGTCCATAGGAGATACCATCTGAGTTGCTTCAAAGCCATGCAGCCAATTAAGTAAATAGCAGAGGTGTCTGTCTGAGGAATATGGTGATTAAGGATGTCTCGATCTCCAAATCAGCCTTGGAAATCTTGCTGGAATATTGACTACTGCCCTGCAACACCACAGAAGGAGCTCAACACCCGATGTGTCCTGTCTCGTTCAGAAGTTGGTGGATGCGAAGAATCAGGAGGAGGCTCTAGAGATGCCTCCCTAGTCCAGTGGGAAGGGACAGCTGCCCCCTACACACTCATCTCTACTAGATACTACTGGCCTTTTCTCATGCCCCTTGTTCAGACAGAAACCTTTGCTCATCTTAAAGCAAATTAATCTAATTTTTGATCTTCATAAAGATCCAAAGGCCCTACAACCTAATGCTGTATTTTGGTATCTACAGATGACTCCCACAGGGTATGAGAGGCCTCAGGAGCTTCTCCAGCACGAGCACAAGGGTTTGCCTGCTTCAGGTCTCTCCTTTGCATCCTCATGACCACATGGTTCCCATGTGAGGTGACTTAGGAGCACTTTTTCCACCAACAAAAATACAGTCCAATGCACGTCATCAGCTGAGGCTCCAGGCCATGTCCCGTTAGGTTAAAGTGCTGCCAGGAGAACACTGCACAGCTGAGCATGAGGAGAGGGCCCAGGAGGGCATCATGGACATGTGGGATAAGGAAAAGGAGATGGGCTGAAGCAGCCGTGACGGAGATCCCTTTGTGCGTTTACTTCCATAACAGCAAGCACGCTCCTTGGCCCACAGCTGTGGTGAGGCCAGCCAAGCCCTCTGTGGAGGAAGACAACTAAACCACACACCAGGCTCAGGACAGAGCCAAATTCCCCTTCTAATTCTGCTGGAGATTTCTTCATGTCACTTGAGGAACATCGCTAGGCACAGGCTTGACATCTTCCTTTCCTTGTGTGCAACAGAGTCATCCGCCCCAATCAGCTGTAAGATAGGGGTATCCCCAAAGACACCGTTCCTCTCCTCCGTTTTACACACCCTTTCACCCAAGCCAGCAACACTCTGGTGATGCCCGTCTCTCTCCATCGCCTTGCGAAGGCAGCCCAGACACCCAACCCGGCCACGTACGTCTGCACCACCGTGTCTCTATTTGCGCAGACAAATCCCACCCCTCGAATTTCCATGCCTCAGTTTCCTCCGCCGCCAAAGAAAAACAGAACTGCGAGCACCGTCCCAATTCAACCGCAGAAACACAGTGAGGCTTAATTCATTACAGTCTGCAAACTGCTTTGAGATCCTCCGCTGCTGTATAAACCCAGGGCTGATATTTGCTTAACCCCGCCACGCAGACGGAGGCAGGCACCCAAAGCCACAGCACCGCTGGCTTCTTGTAGCCGGTCCCGGCCTCACAAGGGGTAGCAGATGGATCAGCTGCTGCAAAACAACAACTTCCTTCTTTCTTTTTGCCGGAGTGAACCAGGGTTTAGACTGGGATTTTGGTTACGTTTTGTGGCCAGTCTTTCTGGAGACAACCACCCGCCTGACGCTGAGGGAGTACGAGATGTCTAAAACCATGGGCAGTTGGGCTGATTTGGATTCCAATCTTCCCAGCACTCAAAAGCCTGAGAAAAAAAATGAATATATATTGCTAGGGTGAATTTTTTGTTTGAGAAATAAGTGTTAGACTGGAGGCAACTGGTTGTCCAGCCAACTATCTGGGAGGCTGGGCTCCTCCTGCCCTCACTTGGGCTCTCCTCCACTTCCCCTTCGGTTCAGCCGAGTAGGAGGCCACAAGGACGACAGTGATGTGCGTGGCCTCTGAGATATTTGGGGGCTTGCAGGCCAAGCGAAGCACACAGGCACACACAGAGGCTGCCCTCCACCAAAACCTGACACCGCTCTGGAATGTAGAAAATTGCAAACGATACTTTAATTCTACAGTCACCCAACGGTAGCTCCGACCATGGGAAATACTGAGAAAGGCGCATGCTTGGGAGCACTCACACAGAGCATGTCCAGCCCCAACCTAATCCGTCGGGCTGGAAACCATGCTATCTATATCAAAACCTCCAGCCCCGCCAAGTCAGCCCCACCTGCCTGCCCTTGAATCAAACCCCCGCACACCCCCAGCCAGTGCCGGACCTGCAGGTCAGCTTCCACCAGTACTCTCCCAGAGCCGGTATAGAGCAATACCAGCGCCGCATCGCTGAGACCGCCCGGCCCTTTCCTCCAGCCTGGGCACTGCAAATGTCATGGCTGCCCTCTTCACTCAGCAAACCATTGTGCTTCGTGTTTTTGTTCACATCTCCACAGGGGAAATCCCAAAGCGTGTCCTGTGGCCCCCCGGGCACGGAGCTCCCCTCCCGGCAGAGCCACGGCTCCTGGCGCTAAGCCCTGCCGCCTCGCTGTCTCTGCGGCCTGCCAGTCCGTGTCTGGTGCTCTGACATCCCCAGTCCTTGTCCCACCGTGGGGACATGCTCAGCCACAGCACCCATGGAGCCTCCAAAACTTGAAGGACCCACACCCTGGGTCCTCTGCTCCCCCCAGGAGCTCAGAACTTCTGTGCTTTTAACCTGCTCTGCACCTTAACGGGAACATGCCCGTCACCAACAGATCCCGGGGGGTCCCTGCAGCGGTGAAGAGTCAGAGCACACTCCACAAAACCAAACACAAGAGGATACAGTAAACTGAGAAGATCCATGTCAGGAGCTTGGGAACCACCATGGGTGGATTTATTACCAGGAGGGAGGATCTGAGTTTGCAGTTATGGAGACCTTCCTTGGCCCCTGCCTATGCTCCTGTTTGGCCCCTGCCTGCTCACCCAAAACGGGCAGCAGCAGATGAGGTCCTGCTGCCCTCTGTGACGTCTTATTCCCCTCTAGCAATGTGTTACACAGTGCAAGAGCTGTCCTACAGCATGTCCCTGTTGTCACCTGTCACGTCACACCATGAAGAGCCAAGTATCATGTATGAGGCAACCTGTACCTGCAACACGAGATCCCTCTCCATGTTGCACCTCACGGGGATGGACACACGCTGTGCCTGTATGTCAGGAGAAGGATTTAGTGTTTCTCCTGCACTGGCTGGGAGAGCTACCACACCGCAGCACGCCTTCTTG
>NW_009701936.1:86688-87374 GCF_000703405.1 Apaloderma vittatum
AGCCTGCTTACTTGCCTACTTTGCCCACCACAAGGATGTGCCATAGATGATCTCCACTGAGTGAAGGTTGTCATGATGGAAAAAGTCTATAGCATTCAGCATTAGGTCCTCCTCTACCCTTCTGGCACTGAAACAGCCTAAAATAAAGGCTTCTTGTAGCGTCTGATGCCAAAATACCACTTCTTCAACAAAAAAGACTCCATGGGGTATCTGAGGCTTTCACTAATCCCACATGGAGCTGGTCTCCAAGCGTGTGGTGAGGTGCCCCACATCACAGGGGATAACGTACAGAGGTGAGGTCCCCATCCCCTGTGACACCAGTGCCTGCCTGCACTATCTCCAAGGCTCCCAGCAAGCTCTGGCAACAGTCAGGGTGCCCAGTACAGGGTGCATCTCACTCCAGGACCCACTGACTCCAGGGTCGTTCTTGGGAAGGATCAGGTCCCACTCACCTCCATGAGAAGAGAACATCTCCCTCCTGCCTGAGCGCTCGCCCTCCGAAGCTCCAATTTCCTGGGGAGGTTTTATCTACAAGCAAGTCCCCGAAAACCAAGAGTCAAAATAGAGCCCTAATCATTTTAGGGAGGGGGTTCACAGCAGACAGCAGGGAGAGCACTGGTCTCCCAGTGCCACCTGTACCAGTTTCTGCTCCCCATGAGCCCCTTTTGCCACCTGGAGTGAGCAGC
>NW_009701936.1:87405-87836 GCF_000703405.1 Apaloderma vittatum
TAGCTATGGGCTGCTGCTTCCCAGCCAAAACCCTCTTTCCCACAGAGCTCCCACGGGCCAGGGCTGGGCTGGGCTTTACCCTCTGCTCTGTATTAGAGGGGTGAGGAGAGAGAAGCCCCTTCTGCCGCCCAGCCCGAGCACCACGCCATGCGCTGGGAGAGGGTAACTCGAGCTGCGGCTCACCCGACATTCCTTGTGGCTCCAGCTCCTCAGCCAAAACAAAACCAACATCTTCCTTTTTTTTTTTCTCGATTCCCTCCTCTCCTTGAGGCCAAACAGGAGGAGGGGGTCCTCCACAGTACTTAGCCCAAGTCATGCTGGCTAGAAAACAGCTAATCTCAGCCGGTTCCCAACACCCTCCCCAGCTGCGGCCCCACAGCCCCCTACCCGCAGCAGCCCCCAGGGAAGCAGGGTGCATGGGGCGCGGGCGT
>NW_009701936.1:87899-88828 GCF_000703405.1 Apaloderma vittatum
GCCAGAGGAGCTCTGCTGATTTACATCGGGGGGCGTGTGTCTTCATAGGGCTTCAGAAACGTCTCCAAGAACAGCAAGAGAGGGGGAGATGATGCTGCTTCAGCAATACCATCAGTCATGTTTGTGTTACCTGGCGGGCACATCAGTAGCTGCAGGGCTTTCCAAGGAACGTGGAAAATGGAACTGGAAGCTGTCCCCAGCACGGTGTTCATGAGCACAGCATCACCCAGACAAGCGCTGCTGCTGGCATCTCCATCTACCACCTTCCAACATCTTCACGGCATTTATACAAGGGCTTCTGCTATCGGTAGCATCCCACAGCAGGGGAGGTAGGCATGGGATGGGGTGCCAGGAGCAGGGCACAGCTTCTCTGCTCTCATCAAATGCCCGAATCCGCCATGCCATGTCACCCCACTACACTATGGGGCACACTGCAATTCAGCTGGGCCAGAGGAACTGGCAGTCTGGCTCCCTCTCTGAAACACCAGGTCAAGGGGATGTCCTGAGCTCTGTTCCCAAACAGAGGCAGGTGGGAGGGAGCAGCGAGGAGCCCCAGCTGCCAGGGACGGACGAAGTTGATGTTGACTGGCTGCCCAATGCCCACTAAGCTGCTCTTTTGCTCCCCCTTCCTCAACAGCAGCCCCAGTGAGGGGGCAACACTCTGGCAATCTCACACAAATCAAAGCTGACTCGTGAAGAGACGTGGTTTGATAAAACAGAGCGCAAAACCCAGAAGCCCATTCCATGAGCTGCCATTTCAAAGCACCAGCTTGGGCAGGGCGAAGGGGACAGCATGGAGCAAGCACTGGCAGGCACGGCAGTCCCATCATGCTGACGGGCTCTGGGGATGGCAGGAGGAGGAGGGCGAGCCCAGGGCCTTGGCACAGAGATCCCAGCACGGCAGGTCCCTGTCAGACCCAGGCACAGCA
>NW_009701936.1:88839-93483 GCF_000703405.1 Apaloderma vittatum
TCATCGCCCCAGGGGAGACTCTGGCCCTGCTGCTCTTCAGCCAAGGGTGAGCACGGTGCTGGGCAGCGCTCGGAGCTGAGCCCTTCTCCAGCCTGGATATCTGCTGCCAATGTTAAAGCTGGAACTCTCTGTCTGAATTAGAGGGGCAGATTTAACAACTGTAATGACCCTTTCCTCAACGTTTGTGCGTACTAATTTACGAAACAACCACTGCTTGCTGGTGTCGGCCATTCCTCAGCACAACCAGAGAGCTGGCTCCATAGCAGGGAAGTCTCCATGATGGAGGAAAAAATCACACTGAACACCACGGAACTGCAAAGAGTGAACCACTGTCCTGGTAAGCAGGAGATGTCGAGAAGGACAAGGCCAGAGCAGGCACCAGTCTGATGGAAGAAGCTTGTCAGGTACAGGGAGGGGGCAGAGGCACTCCTCAGGTAGAGAAGAACACCCATTCTGAAAGTGCAAAAAGCTGCTCCTTGGTCACCAGGACAAGACAAAAATCAGAGATGTGCCAAATTTCAATGGCAAGTAATACCTTGCTATCTGATGTGACTGCAATGATAAACTCCTAGCCAATTCAACTGTTTTGCAATAAAACCACGCATTACTCTGCACTCACCAGCCAGCCTAACAGCTGACAGGGAGGGACAAAGCACCCACCCATGAGTCTCTGTCCCTGGGACACAGGAAGCAATCTTAGGAATAAGAGACCCCCGGCCATGGCCGGGTCTTTACCATCCCCAGCCCTGGCCACAGGACTAGAGTTCTTCCCCAAAGGCTCACTGCTGTGAGCTGCAGACTAGGGAAAGACAGTTTCTTACGCTGTTATTCAATACATTATTGACGTTGAAAAGTCGTCACGTTACAAGCCAACAGTCCACGAGTATTAAGAGGAAAATAGAGGCACGCAGAGAGAGACACACACCGCAGAGACGTGGGCCCCTCCGAGCTATGGTTACGTTACTGCACAGAAACTCCTTTCCCAGACTCGCTTTCCTCCCCCGCATTTGGTGCAAGACCCGCTAGGGCGTTATTTGCATTTAACGTCACGGTGAATCCCTAAATCCCGCTCACAGAAAGGATTACTGAAGGGGGAGGGATGGCAGCACTGGGCAGGCGTTCTCAGGCTTCGATGGTTTTGCTGCTCTGTGATCGAAACAAGGAGCTGCGGAGGGGGGCCGTCCCTCCAGCCAGCATCGAGGAGGAGAATCCCACCACGTTCCACACCTCAGTCTGCCACAAAGCCTTTGCCTCCCACCAAATCTCCATCGAGGGCTTCAGGCTCCACTGGCTGCTCCAGCCGTGGGCATCTATCTCCAGCCAGGCCGACCCTGCAGGAGGCCCAAAGAGCAGCGAGTCCCACCCGCGGCCGGTCAACACGACCCCGGCACAGGGGCAGCCCAGGCAAGGCGGGAAGGTGGCAGGTCCCTCACGATGGCAGGCAGGGGACGAAATCCTTCGTGCGGGCAGGGGATGGAGCAGGAGCCCGGCAGCACCTGCCCACTGCAGGGTCCACCAGAGGCAGGGTGGAGGAGGCGCAAGGGACTCGGCTGGACTCGGCAAGGATGCTCGCCAGGCATGCTCCACTCCCTGCTCGTATTTTATTTCATCTCCCGATGGGTGAAATGTGTCCTTAATTTGTTCGAAAAGAAAAAGAGAGTGAGCTGCATTCTCACACCCATAACGAAGACAACACGCAAAGCCCTTTAAAAGCAGGCGCCACACATACTAACGCGCTGCCTTTTTCTAATTAAAGATGTCTTTTCCAGTTAACCGAGGCCGCGGGTGAGCTCTGGGTGATGCTGCCGGTGGGACAAGGGCTCAGCGGGTGCCCACTCCTGCCCAGCAGCCGGCAGCCCTGCCAGGACACCTCCTCGCCCGGGGCTTCACCGCATCTTCCAGCTCCGAGGCCGAGCACGGTGAAGGAGCGCTTCCAAGCCCTTCCCAGACGATCCGTCCCCCGCGGGCTGTTTATGGCTCAGCTAGCTTTTGAGAAAAGAGGGGTGCATCTGGTTTTAATCTTACCCCTTGCGGTAGCTGTCACCATGGGTTTGCTGTCAGGGTAAAAGATGCCTTCATGCAGCCCCCCGTGCCAAAGCAGCAGACGTGAAAACTCGGGCTGCAGTAACAACCCCCTCCAAGTCCTGGGCTACCCCGGCCCCAGGGTAGCACCTTCAGCCCAGCGAGCAGGACAAGGAGCCATCACTCCTGCCTCATCACTCCTGAGGGACAGGCAGCTGGAAGAGAGCGCAGGACCCAAGCGCCATCACCATTAGGGAGCAGAAGCTTTCTTTTCAGCCAGTGAGACGGGGTATGGCCGCCCCAGCTCCCCCCGGGGACTGCGGCAGCGGCGCAGGCAGTGGGCAGGCTGTGGGTGCTGGGTCAGGCAGAGCAAAGCCTCCCAGCAGTGGTTGCCCGCCCTGGAGCATTTCTGAGCCATGGATCTGTGCTCCAGTCGCCTCCTCCCTGCTCCCAAAAATCACAGTGAACCACAAGAACCACAAAAATGCATCTTCTCCGCACTGCGGAGCCTCTCTCTCTGAAGGGCACGCCGCGCTGCCGGAGGACCAGTCACTCTGCTAACCCACGGCTCTCGCTGCCTGGAGAGCCGCCAGCTTTTAAAAGCAGCTGTCACATAAAAGCAAACATTGAAAACCATTACATTTACAGCAGTTTATCTTTAATGCCGTCTCAGTTTTTGACGTTGCTCCATTCTGATGCAGTTAAATGGTTTCCCCCTCGCGGGCGGCACGCCCGCCCCATCCCGCATGTTCACGCCTGCCAGGAGGCTCCTCCTCCGAATTTGCAGCGCTGTGACATCATGCCGCTTTGCCACGGTGACGGTGATGAGGTCACAGGATCACATGGAGGCCAGCAAACCCACCCCCTTCCCAAGCAAGGGAAGCAGAGGAGGAAATGAGGAAAAGGGCCGAGGATGGTGTGGAGACGTCACCAGGGGCTGAAGCAGACTCCAACGGGTTGTCCAAGCAGGGACTTTCCCCACCCCAACTCCCCCAAAGGGACTTGCAAGGAAGGGGGCTGGAAGCACCCTTGGGAGCCAAATCAAGCATTTGGGAAAGCATAGGAAAATCCCATCTCCTTGCCATGTCCTGAGGTGTCCTGGCAGGCACTGCAGTGCCCGGCTGGAGTGCGATGCTCCAGCATCCCACAGTGACTGTCATCTGTGCAAACATGGAAGGGCCACAGCATCCTCCCTGCAGGGAGCTTACAAACACTCTGCACTTGCTCTTCTGCATCTGAGACCCACAGGAGGCAGGAGGAGAATCCCACCTCTCTCCTCACCCCTTTAAGCCCTTTTGCAGACCCTGTCCCCTTGCTGCCTCCAGTGCCCACAGTGCAGCAAGAGCCTCCGTGGCCACAACAGCAGCGTCAGCTCAGTGCCCTGCAGCATCCCTCATCCTTTCACAGTCACAACATCCCCCCCCGCCCCTTCGAGAGATGCCCAGCCAGGCTGGGGCAGAGGGTCCAGCTCGCAAATATCCCCAGCCCGATGGGCCAGCATCCTGCTCCACACCAAGGGTCTGTATCGGGGAAGTCCTCACCCTCAACCCTCTGACCAGTCAGGGTTTTGTCCTCCAAATGGAACAATAACCCAAAAATGTCTAAAATTACGTCCCTGGAATTCCTCATACCAAGCTCAAACACAAACGGACTGAATCAGGAGCCAGGACAAACAAGGTCAACGGGCAAATACAGAGGCTGGGTCTCATAAAATCACAGAATCAAAAGTACGACGTGGAAGGACTAACAGCACTGCACGGGCTGGTGTCCCCCTCTCCCTGCTACCGTCACCAGGGGGTGACCCCTTGCCCCAAGCTGTCAGCTCCACAGCAAGACCAGCTCGGTGCAAAGCAGCTCCTGGCTGGTTGCAGCCTCCCGGCAAGTTTTGTAGGAAAGGGCTCAGAAGCCGCAATCTGATGTGCAAAAAAAAAGCACCAGGCTGGTTCCTTTGCTTGGGCTGAGCAGCTGCAGTGGGGTGTGGGGAGAGATACTCCGAAGCAGTTCTACTCACTCATCATTCATTCAGCTCATGACACGTTTAATGCCACACAAACTGATAGTGCACAAAATAAAGAGCAGAGCTACTCTAGGCAGCCTGACTGGCACACACGGTTGTGCCATACGCCTTATACTATTGGTTTTTTGCCTTAAAGTTCATGCTCCAGCAGCCCTCCTATGCCACAACCATCATTGTTTTTTTTTTAAAAAAAAAAAATTGTAAGCAGATTATCTAGCCCCTTGATTAGAAATAATTAAAAAACATGGCACAAGAAGAGAAAAAGTGTCCCACAAGTTACAGATCATCTGATGTCTGATGCTTCTACACCGACATCGATATCTGAGGATGGAGAAGCAAAGGCACATGCCCAGCCCACGCGCACTCTGTTCCCAGCTGGAGTCACGCAGGGTAAGGAGTGGTCCCACCACCCAATTCCCCACACCCCAGCCCCCAGGAGCGTTGTGCTCCTGATGTCGGTGGGGACGGGATCAAGCCCTTCCCCTTCTAATGCCGAGAATGGTGCTGGCAAACCCAATGGAAAACCTGAGCCAAGGTCCCGGGAGCTGCTGTCGCGCCGCAGTAAAGCTGGATGGAGGGACGGGCGGATGCTGGGTGCCCGCGAA
>NW_009701936.1:93514-100166 GCF_000703405.1 Apaloderma vittatum
GCTGCAGCCCTTGTGCCCTCTGCCTGGCCTGGGCAGGGTTTGCTGCCTCACCTGGCAGCCAGGAGGGTCCCCAGCGCCTGGGAACAAGCCTCTTTGTGTTTTTGTCTTAGCCGAGCCTGCAGACACCGAGGCGTGGAGGTGCCAACTGCCCCCAGTCCTGCTTAATAAGGTGTTAACTCCCAGGCCTAATTGCGACCACTTAACATGTCAACACCCTTCACCTCTCTCCTGCTAAACAAGGGGAAGGTTTGAACCAGCACACGCTCATGTGTTTGATCTCGGGCTGTGTTTTCTTTCCATCTTCCTTCCCTCCCTGGCTCTGGACGGGTGTTGGAGCCCGGCTCACCCCCGTCTTCTCCAGCCTCCGTCCCTGAGCAGGGAGCTTTGCCGAGTACCTCCTTTCCAGCCGGCCGCCGTCCTCCCTCGCTTTCCCTGCACACCCCCACACACAAAGGCAGCCTCACTCGCAGCACCCTAAGGTTGCACAGAAAAAAAACCCAACGAATGGCAGGAAATTAAAAAGGTTCATGTAACAACATTAACACAGCTGTAATGCACAGCTAGTGTATTTAAAATAACGTGTCAGGCGATCCCCTCGGAGCAGGACAGCGCGCTAGCGCCTGTTGGTAGAGTGAGGGTTCGGCTGCGGGCGGCACACACACAGGTTTGCCACGATTACAGGTGTGGTCTTACAGATTTCATGGTGAGATTCTTCTGAAGTGCCATTACCACAGCTCATATCCACTCACATCACCCCATCTTTTGCTTTTTCAGGCACAGAAGATGAGAAAACAATAAAAACAGTCACTCTGATTTCAGTCCTCTGCCCCACTCGACATATACAATTTCAGCATATTTTTTTCCAGGCTGCTGTTAGAAACACCTCTTGCTCACATCCTAACAAACCAGAAGCACGGAAGCTGTCCAAAAAAGAACAACCTGTGCATTATCTTTCTTAGCAAAGGGTACTTCTTAGAGCACCCGAAGCAGACTCAGAGCAGCAACTCTTCCCCGTTGTACTGGGATGCAGTTCCCACCCTTGCAGAGGTGAGTAGGAGAGGGCGAATGCGCTCGCAGCTCTCGGGGCGGGATGCGTGGGAGCCAGCCCCTGCACTGGCAGGGTACCTGCCCACCAAACCCCCTGAGGCTCACCCAACTCCTTCCATGTTCTGGAGAGCAGAAAATTCACACAAACTCCATGACAGTCAAACTTTCCCACGGTTCTCTTTCCAAGCGCTCCCCCCCATGGTCCCAAAAGGGACAAGCTGATTCTTCCCTGTGGGTCTCACAGACCCTGGGATTTGGGGTGGAAACTCATTTGGGGCGATCAGGCTTTCTCCTCACGTGGGCACTCGCCCAGCCCCTGAAGAGCTCATTTTCTGCAAGTTATGGCACTGCTGGTTCCCCCGCCCCTTCCTCAACGAGAAAAGAGCTGAACCAGCCAAACTCTGAAGAGCATCCTTTGCCACGGCTGATGCAGCAGCCACGTGCAGATGCACCAGTGCCTGGCAGACCCTCTCATGGCCTGGGAGAGGGCAGTGGTTGGGACGACTTGATCCTCTAACTTAGTCACAGACACCCTAACAGGGCCAGTCCCATCATTGGCTGATTGGAGACTAAATTCTAAGCAGAGAGATCACAGCCAGGACTCCTTCCTCAGCTGTCCACCTTCTCTGAGGTCCCTCTGCGCATGGGGAAAACAGAGATGAAGGGGCAGCAGGGAATTACCCTGCTCCAGCCCCAGCTTTTCTGCCTCAAACTGAGCAGCACATGTCATCAGAATAGAGCAAGGGCACCAGCTCATCACCAGCCTGGTCCACATGCCAGCACGGGCACAGGAGCTCTCCTCCAAGCATCACAGCGCAGCGAAGGCCTCAACCAAGCTTCTAGTAGCATCACTAGAAAAGCTCAAATAGAAACGAGGAAGGAGAAGGGGAACCTGCACCGTGTTCAGCTCCATGGGAAAGAGGAGAAAGGGTCTGGAGGAGATCAAGGAAGAGGAAGGGGGACGGCAAGGTTTGGGAAAGCAGAAGCCAGACAGCCGAGGGATTTCGCTCCGCTTCGACAGCATCGGGAGCCATCGCCCTGAGCGCTCGATGGGCTTGTGAACGGCGAAACCCGATCGGCCGTTAACCCAGGAATGCGTGGAAATGGCAACTGCGCATAACTCCAGGGAATCCGCCACCGGTGCCCCCCAGCACCCGGAATCGCACGAATAACCCGCGCGTTTCGCGCATGAGCTCATCCCGGGGATAATACCCTCGCATGAGCCCAGCCGGCAGGAATTCACCGCACGCTCAGTGGGCCGCCGAGGGGGACGAAGGGGGACACCCTTCTCCCCCTGCTCCCTTCCCCTTCCCCTCCCACTGCCAGCCTGCATTTCCCACGGAGCGCGCGCAGGTCCCAGAAGCCTGGCGAGCCATGCTCAGCCTCCTCCTCTCCCGATGGGCTGGAGAGCCAGCAGCCTCCCTTCGTGGGGTTGAAGAGAGGTTCTGGGGAACCTGCTTGACCCCATAAACCACTTTAAAGTAGGGAGAAAAGGAAAGGAGGGGACAAGCATCTGCGGTCCCGCATCCCTAGCACCAAACGTGCTCCATTCTGTTCCTCCACGCTGCTAGGAAAGGGAACGTCTTTTCTCCAGCTGCTGGTGGTGCTTTGTGCACAGAGGGACCAGGAGGGACTGTGCTCCAGCCCTGGGAGCACCTTACCCAGAATCAGGTGTTGTGTGACTCTTGGCAGGCCCGCATCCACATGGCTTCTCTTTTCCCTTCTGCTTTCCCCTCTCAGCACCGTCTGCCTCACTGGAAGAGGTCGAAATCCATGGGGGTCCCCTCTCCTTGGGAACCATCCTGCTCCCCAACACAAGAGCTTCCTTCTCCCAAGGAGCCAATGACACACGGAGGAGCTGCAAATGATATTCAGTTATTCCATTCCTCCATCTCCTAACCGGATCAGCCCCAGACCCCGCTCTCTGTTGAAATGGATGGTAAAAATCCCACGGAGCAGGAGCAAGACTTGACCTACAGCCAGGGGATTAGCTGTGCTCCACAGGACAGACATCCAGGTTGTCCGTGAAGCCAGCCTGGCTCGCAGGTGACACATCCATCACCTCTCAGGCACCAACACCTCCTGCCGATGGCTCTTCTAGGGACTTGCTAAGACTAACAAGGGAAAATCAAACGGGACCAGTCTGCCCCTTCTCTACCTAGATGTGCCTCCCACAGAGAGCAGCTGTCCTGCATTCATCTTCTGGTGTGAACTGAGAAGAAACAAAGCTACCGCAACTGGAAAGGAAACTTAGACCTGCAAGGCCAGAATTCAGAGCTGCAGAGAGCAGGGACATGAGGCTGCTGGTGCTGAGAGAGCTCAGCAAACCCTGGATGTGTCCATGAGGAAGATGGGAGGTGGCAGAAGGCAGCCAGGTTGCAAGCATGATACGTCTATTGGGTTTGCCAGAATGAAGCGGGATGGCCCTGCCCGAGGTGCTTGGTTTGGTGTGATGAGGCCAGACCTGCTGTGCCCTCCTCCTCCAGCCATCGCATCCCCTGCTGACGTACCTTGGTGGGACCTCACAGAGCATTCACTGCCCCAGGAGGAGAGACAGCTTCTGTCTCCCCTTGCTCTTGTCCACCCGCACTGTTGTTCTCACACTCCTTGGCTGGATGATGGAAGGCACGGGCTGGGTCCTGCTGGGCTGAGCTCCCTCCCAGAGCACAGAGCCTGGTATGGATAACCCTGCACAGAGGCCCAAGGCCAGATGATCTGAGTTTTGGAAGCAGTTCTGGCCTTTCTGAATGGCCTTCAGAGAAGAGGGATCTTCTACCTTTGAACTGAACGATCCAATCTTTCTGCAAGAGCTCCACCACTGAATCCCTCCCCTCCAGCAGCTGGGCTCTGGAGCCTCTGATCCTGCTCACCCTGGAAATGCCAGGGCAGGAACAAAATGAGCCAGCCCAAAAATAGCTCAGCCGTGACAGAGGTGCAGGCTGGGCACGCGAGGCTGTGTCCCGCTCCGGCTGGACAGGCCCTGAAAAAGGACTGGAGATGACATTTAATGTGTCAGCAGAAACAGAGTTCACGTTACACCTGGACAACTCCGCTCAAAGAAGTGCCAAGTGGGCTGTGTGTCTCCTGGAGACCCCCTTACATCCACCTCTCCACCCAGGGGAGCAACTCCAGGAGGGCTCCCAGCTTCTCCTCCAGCCCCGGGCTCTCCCCTCCCGTGGGGCAGAGTGACCCAGGGGACAGCTTGGGATCCAGGGACAGACATGGAGCTGGCAGCAGGAGGAGAAAGGACCAGGGCTCAAATAGCAAAAGGAACAAAAGAATTAAAAAATAGGCCAAGAAAATGGAAAGCTGAGAGGTAAAACAGCAGCAGGACAAAAAACCAAAAGTGAGACAGAGCCAGCAGAAGACACAGACAGTCCATCCTAGGGAGAGGGTTAGAAGCAGATGAAGAGTAGGGTTTGCTTCTAGTTTTGACCCCTTCCAAGCTTCCACCCCACCCCTAAGCTGGATTTCTGCTTGATCACCAGGGCATGGGACCTGGAGCAACAGGAGATGCTTTTTTCTGCCCCAGGAGTTCCCAGCCCTCTGCCCCCAAAAACATTACCCACAACACATCACCACCAGTAAACTTAGATTTTCCCCAAAGCCAGCCAAGAGTCCTGAGCAAGCTGTCGGCATGTGAGACGGTGCATGGCCCCGCGAGGAGGATGCTTTAGAGCCCAGGGTAACCGAACACCCGGCTGGCTAATGAAGGGAAAGTGATTTATACCTTTCCCGGGAGAGCGGGGATCAGCGTGAGCCCCTCACTGGGTTTGGTGGGGAAACAGCACTGGGGCAGTGCCCCAGGAGACCCCTGCAAGCTCAACAGATCCCCAAACCTGCTTCCAACCCACAGACAAGAGCTGTGCCAGCCCCCTCCCAACATGCCAGCAGCTCCGCAGCGTGCCAGGCGATGCAGCAGTCACCGCTCCTCGTGACTCGGCCGGAGCCGGACGCCAGGAGACAGAGTTACCAAAGACTCCAGAGGGCCAGGCAGGAGGCAAAGAGGAGGAGGAGGAGGCCAAGGGCTCATGGGGGGACTCACCGCTCCAGTGCGACACCTAAAGGACTCCACACGTGGACGCACAAGCAGGACTTTGCTGCCACGTCCCAGCTCCTGCTTGATCCCTCTGGCTGTAGGCACCAGTGCTTGGCACAGGCAGCTTAAGCACTGGGGCTCCTACCCAGGCTCGGAGGAGATTTAGCTGATGCTGGGCTTAAAATGCCTGAGCAACTGCACATCCCTCACCTACATCAGCACATCTGTTTTGCCCAGTGATGTGGTAGGGGGACGCGGGGCGTGCAGGGTGCCACCGCTATTGCTCTGAAGGGCGGCTCCAACGTCCCCAAAGGACAAGTGGGTTTGGGGCCGGCACCGACATCTCATCTCTTTGCTCTCCCCAGGAGCTGCAGAAACAGCGGCTCTGTCCCCTCGCAGACACAACAAAACCCGGCCTAAGCGTCCCAAGGCAGACGCTCAGGGATGGAGCTGAAGGACGCTTTGCAGGATGAATGCAAGGAGCGGGGCTCAGGAGTTTTGTTTCACGCAGACTCCTGGGCTGGCACCGTGCTCGCCTTTCGGGGAGTACCTGCTGTAAAGGAACAAAACGATAGGGTGAGGAGGAAAATAGGAGAGGTGGAAAGGTGCAGGGCACAGTGGGTGCCAGCCTAGAGCCAAGAGCCAGCAGCCTCCACGCTCGAGTGCTTTGTTTCTGCCCACCTTACTGAGCACGGTGCTTCCCCGTGCTCCTCCACCTGCTGCTAAATGCCTCAAGGAACTTCACAGGTATCAAACTATTACGCTGCTCGACAAATTGTTTCGAAACCTATTATTCTCAAAAGTCTTTTCTGTGTTTCTTCTATGGCAGCCTGAAATATCCTTTGGCAGGTGAAAATATCTTTACTAAATTTCAGAGATCTATTTCTCACAAATTACAGTAATTTCTTTGAACCAATTGAGCAAGGTTTACAGTGCAAGAACCTCACCCCATCTAAATCCTTTGAGACCCTCCATTTGCCCCAGTCAGATCTTACTTTTATTAAGGGTTACAGGATTTTTGGAGAAGTCACAGGCTCCAGGAGCAGAGCTCTGCTCTGGGTCCTTCCACCCCCAAAGCACTGCAGGTCTCAGCAGCCCCAAAAACCACTCTTCATGAGCAGGGGAAGTCTTAACAAATATCCTCCAGCGAGGGAAATATTCTTATTTTGTCCCAGGGAGGAAGAGAAGGAGGTTTTATGCTGGGAGAGAAGTATTGCGTTTCCAGAGTGGGCTCTGGTCCTGCAGAAGAGCAGGGCAGTGCTGGTCCTGGCAATTGCATTTGGGTCCTGAGCAAGCAGCACCCAACAAAATCTATCAATAAGCATCATGCACACCGAGGGGCGTCCAGCTGCCGAGACAACAGCTCACATGCACGCTAGTGCACGTACACAGAAATATATACGCTGACAAGGGAAAGTCTCACACTCATTAGAGGGAGAGAGAACCGTGAGTGAATCCAGCCCGCTAATTGCACCAGCTAATTCACTCATTGAAGCCCAAAGTTGTCCGTTAGACGCGGTCTCGGGGAGGTAGCGGCAGGGGGGGGGGGGGGCACCCGCGCCCTCC
>NW_009701936.1:100223-104706 GCF_000703405.1 Apaloderma vittatum
GCGGGGCCGCTCTGCCTCCCCCGCCAGCAGTCTCCCATTTCTAAACACCTCGCTTTCGTCTGCCGGGGTTGCATCAGCTCCCGCGCTCGTATTTATAACTGGGTTTTAAAACCTGATATTCCATTTCCAGTAGCTCGGTGGGGGTGAGCTGAATTCACAGGGCCCCCGGCCAAGCAGCTGCTGCCAGCATGATCCCTCTTCCCTTCACATCCTGCTCAGAAAAGCTCCCCACCGTCAACCTGGTGCCACGGCTTACTGGCATGGGCTCTTTAATTAGCTGACCGAGGCACGAGGCAGGCCCTCATTAAAGAGATAGCTGATTGAGTCTGGGCGAGGGGGCCAGGGAGCTCAGTCCTGGTTTACAGCGGGCTGGTTACTTGAACGGCCCGCACGCCCAGGCACACTGCTCCTTCCCCCTCTCCCAGCAACTCTTCCAATGGCCTGAGACTTCCCAGATTAAAAAGACCCTGAAAGCTACTTATAAATTGACAGATGTTGAAGGGGCTGGCCAGAGAGAGGGAGGGGAGGCCCTTTGGGACTCAGGCTCCATCCCAAGTGCTGTCTCTCCTAGCACAGCCTCTCCTTGCAAGAGGAGCTGGGGGCTGGGACGAGCTGGAGGTCCTTCTCCAGAGCTGCTCCCACAGACACCAAGCAAGGCTGCGAGGTCTCTGCCCCAGCACCAGGCTCCCCAGGACAGGGCAAGGAACTCCCCAGATTGAGCCACCACGGCTCCCAGGACTCACTCTGACGCCACCTCGCAGCCAGCTGGAGATGGCAGAAGGACCCATCCCTGCCATGGACCCAGCATGGCTCTGGGGACCTCCGCTCCCTCCAGGAGGAAACTTCCAGCTGCTTCAGGTTATAAATAAAAAATGACCTGATGAAAACAGCCAATCTCCTGGGCACCAGGATCAATCACGCATCTATTAAGTGTACAAAGCAACCTCTCAAAATAACAGCAATTCATAAACCCTGACACCAGGAGCAGATCTGAAGCTTGGCCAGGACCCAGTGTGCTTCCACGTAGCATCTATTTCCACAGTTACTTTGCCTTCACTATTTTTCATGGAGAATCATAGATCCAAATCTGGCAGAAACAGAACGAAAAGGTGAATTCTGGACTGGGACTCTTAAATAAATTCTCTCCAGGCTCGGCTGCACTGTGCCTGTCTGCAGGGGTCAAGCAGCTTCCCTGTACATAAGATTGCTTCTGTGGAAAAGGAAAATAACTTTTTCAGGCTTTGCAAGCCTGAAAGGGGCAGTAAAAGGACAAATTGCCTCTTAATTGAAACATGCTTCAAGAACCTCAGCTGGAAAATATCTGGGAAATGCAAAATAAGCCTGAAATTCTCCAGGCTCCTGCCTGGATGCTGCAGCATTGCTCCATCCCAACTTTGAGCACTGAGGACCAGCTCGTTTTCTTTGGGCCTGCAGCACAGCCAGGCAGTGAGAGTATTTGGGGCAGGAAGCAGCATGTTTCCCCGCCTTTACTTCCAAAGCAGCGCCTTTACTTCCAAAGCAGCTGTCTGGCCCTGCCCCATCACCCCTGGACATCTGATGCCACCTTCGTGGCGGCAGCAGCTCGGCCCCACTGGCTGTGAGCAAAACCATCACCTGCTTTCATAAAGACCCAACGCTAACAAATGGAAATTTCTCATTTCTGGCCACCCAGAAAAGGTTTCAAAGCACTTATTTACAGGAGGAGAGCTCCACCTCTGTAACCAGTCCTCCGTCATCCTTTCCCCCTTCATTCTGAGGCTCTCAGCAGCTGCTGCCCGAGGTGGGACGGGCTGGAACCACCAGACTTCCCGCGACATTTGAGACAGGGATGCAATCCCGTTTTGGAGAACGTAGCTGTTGTTGTCTGATAACCCTGGAGAAGAACCTGAGCAGACACTCAGCAAAGATGAAAAAGAAATGCAAAATCCAATCCTGCTTCATATTAGCCCATGAGGTCATTCTAGAAACCTATGGACGAGTTTTTCAAGGGGTGCTGTTTTCCAGAGAAAGCCTTTGCCAGCACACACAGAGCAGCAGAACACATGGGGGTGTCTCCCAACAGTCCCCATTAATTTCTCTGAGCTGAACATCCACTCGACTGCAGCAGGGAGGCCACGCAGGGCTGCCTCCGATCCACCTCCACGTAATTACCCACCCTCCCAGGGAAGCAGCCTGCTTCAGGAGCTTCGAAGGACTGACTGCCTTCAAACCTTGCCACAGCCAGCGACAGCCACCAAGCCTCAGCCCGCTCAGGGACAACGCAGAGCATCCCATCATCTTCACTTCTGGGTGATGAGGATAAGCCTACCAGCATTCATAATTTCTGCTCAAACCTGGGTTTACTTTGCTGAACCCCTTCAGACCTTCTCCTGTGACAGAGGTGCCTGCTCTCGTGAGAAGGGCAAGGACTCCAGCTGCCTCACTTCTTGCTGACTGCCTAGAGCTCCTCAGATGAAAGGCACAACAGCGCTACAAACTACGAATGTATCCCAGAGTCAGAAGGATTTAAGAAACATTCATCTTTATCAGTTTGAAAACGAACATGAACCAAGCTGACCTGAACAGATATCAGTGTCTGAGGCAGGGAGGTGCTCTCTTAGATCATTACCTAGGAGAGCACATTACAGTAGCACCAAATTTTGTTCATTATCTTGCAGCTACCCAGTAGTCAAATTTTGTTTGTGCAAAAATAATAACGAAGCCATTATTTTCATTCTCATTCGTCCCTCGTATCAGAGGCGTCATCAAATGAAGGCAAGGCAGGTTGCTTGCCCACGGGGGGCGAGAAGAGCACAGCAAAGCACACATTGCTTTCACATGCGAGACTCTGATTGTCGGGATAAATTTGGTTCTCCCTCTTCACAGCAAGATGCTTTTGGGTACCAGCTCACATTGTGGTTAGCGCTGAGCAATCCGGCAGCTGAGATCCGGATGGGAACACCAGACTGAATTAAACTCATCAATCACTCTAACCCCAAATCTTCAAGTGCTGCAGGCCGTGGCAGCAGGATGTGTATCATCTCCACCCAGACGTCTGCATGTCCTGCAGCTCCTTTTAACAACAAAATGCTGGTTTCTTCTCACCTCAGGCTTGTGTCTTGCAGTACGCGGGAGCACCTCGGGAGAGGTATGTGTCTGGTTTCCCAATGACCCAGATCCAAGAGAGCCTGGCGGACCAGGGCTTCCCTGCACTTCTCATTGACCAGCAAAGGAAAGTGGAAACAGAAGCTGACTTTTGTCATGGCTGGTTTTCACAGACAGGAACAGCAACAACAAAGCTTATGACACTTTTTGCTTTGATTACAGGTTTCCCCTGTAATTAAGAACAAGAGCTACGGCAACAAACAAACAAACAAAATCATGGTACAAATCTGCAAAACTAATGAGAGCACAGGCACAAAGAGTCGTTAGCGCCGAGCAGGGAGAGGTGAGCTGACAGCTCTCCTCTTCCACAGGGCTCAGCACAGTGAGCATGGCCAGGTGACATGCCCGAAATCAAAATCTGGGCCTCACCAGGCTGAACGTGAAAGAAACGTACAGAAGCATGAATCCCAGCCTGCCTGAGCTATCTTATCTCGGCCATAGGACTATATTTCTCAAGGCATTCTCAGGCTGGCCACCCCTTCCTGCCAAGGGACCACTCCTGCCCTAAGGCGGTTAACTCTGGTTAACAGCCAGGGTGCCTCGAGTGCCTTGGCAACTCCAAAATTGACACCAAAAACCCCAGGGATGCAGAAAAGATGCTATGGAGCAGCAGCATCCAGAGCGTACACGAGAGCTAGCTGGGCAAAACAGACCCTATTTGCAGAGACAGGCACTGAGAATGAAATAAAGTTCCAAAAGCCCAACACGGCTGAGAGGGAGGCATCTTCTATCGGGGAAAAGCTGGCTGCTGATGCCCAGCTGGCTCCTGGCTGGGAGGAAGGAGGCACAAGTATTTGTGCTGTGTTCAGAAAAGATAATAGGAGCTTCCTCCAACAAAGCAACTAAAGGCCACAGAGCCCAGCGTGAAAATATCAGAATAACTACAGGGCTGAGCAGCTGCCAGAAACGTAACTACAGACGCGAACCCTGCAGACAGAGAGCAGGCAGACAGGGCGAACAGACAAGCCCTTCTTCAGGCTGATCCCGGCAGCCAGCCCAACAGCCAAGACACTCCTGCTCCATCCAAGTGAGGATGCCTCTGCCCACTGGCCCCAGCAACCTTTGAACAAGCAAAGAAGGCTTGAAATGCCACCTCTCCTCTACTCAGAGCCTCCTGAGCCTCAAAATACCCCATAAACCCAAACCTAGGGCACCAGTGCACACTACCGACCACGGGCTTGCTGCATCCCGTGTCAACAGAGACAGCTTGAGGAGGAAATCTTTCATCTGTGGCTTTGGAAACCAAACCCCACAGCTTTCCAGGTGTTTGGTGAAAGCCCTAGACCAGGAAACGCACGTGAATGTGACCGCCACTGCCTGGCTAAAAGGCAACTCACCT